>NW_020956006.1:202959-209017 GCF_003031625.1 Empidonax traillii | reverse complement strand
TGCTGAGATCCACCCTGAGCCTGCCCTGACACAGCTCCAGCCATTCCCTGGGGGCTGTCCCTGCTCAGGAGGAGCTGCAGACCCTGGGGAGCTCTGCCCTCAGTCTCCTCTTGGCTGAAGAAGACAAGTTGCTGCAGCAGAGCTTTACTGGGGGGGGCAGTGGTGGCCCAGGCAAGATCCTGAGGTCTAACAGAGATGTAAAGCCCCAGTGATGCTGTAGTACCTTCACTCAGCATTCCCAGGTCCTGTGCAGCTGCACTAGTGCTGCTGCTGACCCTGCTGGTGAAATCACGTGGGGAGTTGTGGAGGAGACACACGGAATAGATTGAATAGAGTCACAGTTTTTAACACACAAAAGGCAGAGGCATCCTGCTCTTAATTAAGGCATCCTGCTCTTAATTGCATCATGGCTCAGGCAGTGAGCAGGGAAGTGACCCTGCTTGGAGGTGGCAGCACTAATTGGTCTGGGGAACTTCATGGGGCCCAGCAGCACAAGAGGAACAGAGAGTGTGTTCAGAGGAGAGGCTGAAGGCTCAGTGATTTGTACCTGCTCTTGTGTGCTGTTCTTCCCCCTGACTGGGGAGGGACAGGGACTTGTTATACAGGCAGACAGTGACAGGACAAGGGGCAAGTTTGGAACTGGCAAAGGACAGGAGTAGAGCAGATGGTAGGAAATTGTTTACTCAGAGGGCGGGTAAGCCCTGGCACTGGTTGCCCAGAGAAGCTGTGGCTGCCCCATCCCTGGAAGTGTCCAAGGCCAGGTTGGACGGGGCTTGGAGCAACCTGGGCTGGTGGAAGGTGTCCCTGCCCATGGCAGGAGGAGATGGAATGAGATGATCCTTAAGGTCTCTTCCAACCCAAACCATTCTGTGACCATGTGTGGAGAGGCTCACTGGGGACTAAGGGCTCCAGGGAGGGCTCAGGTAGTGCTGCCTGCCAGGATCAGATGTGTCCTTGTCTATCAGGTGTGTCTTGGAGGCTTCATGGGTGAGGTGAGAAAAAGCCTGAGGGTGCTGTTGCTGAAATCCAGGACTTCCCTCAGGTGAGGTGGGATCCCACCCTCCCTCCTGCCCTGGGGGCTCCTTTGGCTGCTGGATCATCTCAGTGAGGGCAGAGCATGTGCCAGACACTGAGCAAAGCATCTGGTGCTGCCACAGCTCTGAGGGGGCCTTTCTGCACATGGGGCAGCAGCAAGTTTGCTGCTCAGCAATAGATGGACACCAGGTGTGGTGGGGGGGTCTGTGCCTGCCCTGGGGCAGCATTCACAGCATGGAGCTGTTCCTGAGGATGTCTTGGACTCCATGATCCTCGTGGGGCCCTTCTAACTCTGCATATTCTGTGATTCTCATGGATGAGAGCTCAGCCCACCGAAGGGGGAGTGAGCCAAGGAAGGGGCTCTGCAGTGCCCAACCCTGCCCCTTTTTGTCCCCCAGCACATGCAGTGGGCACTGGGAGTGCTGGGCTGGCTCTGGGCTGTACCTGCCTGGCAGGTGGATAGAACAGCAGGGAGATCTCACAAGAGGATGAGACTTTGAGAAAACAACCAATTCTTGTTGCTCCAGGAGGTGGTTTGTGAACAGGTGGGAAGGAGAGGGGCACTCTCAGACATGGGCAGAGTCCCCAGTACTGCCAGCACAGGGAGGGCAGCCAGTGCAGCTTTGTGGATGTGTAGTACTATTTCTGATGGTTACCATGGCAGCAGTTGCATTCTGTGATATATGTTCTGCTTTGTGAAGTACAAACACACAGAGGTGCTTGGAAGTGAATTCCCAAAGAAAAGCCTCTGGTGTTCCCTTGTTCCTGCACGTTTAGCCCAGCCCAGCTCTTCCCACAGCCCCTCAGCTTGTCCCTGCTCTCAGTCACGGGGGAAATACCACAGGCTGAGGGGCTGTGGGATGGTGAGTGTGCAGGGAAGGTGTTTCTGGTTGGTTTGTTGCCTTTTTTACAGCACTATTTATCCATTTGTACAGTAAGGTAATGAATTTACCAGTGCCTGTTCCGGCCTGCAGCACAGCCCTGGCCTGGGAAACACCAGGGAGGCCACATCCACTTCAACATCTGGCTAAGAAAATTTGTACTAAAGCAGTTCACCACCCTGGTGTGTCCTGGGAATGTAAATGTGTCTTCAGGGGGTTCATGGAATGAGGAGGATGTGAAATTGGTGCAGTGTGAAGTTCGTGGGGTGGTTTAGGGAGATAGAGGAGAGTGTAGGGCCAGCAAGAAGTCCTGAGCAAAAGGAGGTGGACAGGCTGAATTAACCCCTGTTTCTCCTGAATGAGGTGTAGAGGCAGCCCATGGAATTGGTGGGAGGTGGGTTCCAAAACAAGCAGGAGAACGTGGTTCTTTGCTCTACACGGAGCTCAGCTGTGATTGGTATTACACAGCACTGTCTGTGTTGGGATAATTGACACATCACTCAATTACTGTGATAATAGTGTGTGTTGTCATTAGTCATGTTCTCGAAAGTTTTGTTATCTGACTGCTGGGAATTCATTTGCAAGGTTTCCTTCAATCCTGTGGATCCCTTCCCCAGCACCTCCATCTGCTTTGGGCAGATATATTCATTTGAATCACGAATTCTTAAGTAGCAGCCCTTGTTTTGCTGCACATATTCCTCTTTCTCATCCCTTCTATCACAAAAGGACAGTATATAAATGCACTCAATTATCATTGGACTGGAAATATTCCCTCAGCTGGCTGTTAGCAGGCAGTGATACCGACAAATAATGATCACTGGTGTCATGTCAACACAAGCAAAAGCAATTATTTTTGAGCCATCTAACACCAGAAAAGCAGATGTAGGAAGGAACTACCGATTAGAGATGAGAACACTTAAGGTCAGATATGCAGACTATGATTAAAGTGATATTTAATGCACAGTGTTTCTTTTGGTATTTTGTTGAGCTCTTTCCCTGTGTTACTAAATCTTTGTGTTTGTTGTTTGTAGCACTTTGGTTACAGGTTTCAGTCCACTCCTCCTGGATTATTGGACTTGTGTTTCTAGGGAGAGCTGGTTGGCTGGACCCTGGGGAGAACCTCCTCTCCTGAAATCCTAAATGCATCAGCCCAGCAGTGGTGCAGCAGAGCTCAGATATTATAATTGCATTTTCTTTACTGCTCCTCACATGGTCCCTGTTTATGAGAAAACAACACTTCCCCAGAACATGGTCCCTCTGCTCAGGCATCTCCTCCTCATCTCACAGCCCAAACTCCACTTCACCCATATACTGAGAGCACGTCCCTAAGTCATCTCAGGGGTGGAGACTGAATTGATGCAATCCTAAATAACACATATTTTTCCCAGACGTTTGAATCAGTTTTGGGGCAGCAGAACTGGAAGGAGGAAGGTGTCCACAGCTTCCCCAGACAAAATTCTGTTGACTCACACCCCTTGGTTCATCTCTGCGTGCTGCCCATCCCTGCAGCTGTTTCAAACACTGCCAGTAGCTGGTGACAGCAGCCACTGTTCTCTCCCAGCCTGTGCCTAAAGGACCTCAGCTTTTCCTTTCTCCAGTGTTCCTCCTGTCCTCCAGCCCCAGCTGGGATGTGTCCATATGTAGCTCCCAAGGGGCACCTGAGCCCTCTAAAAGAAAAGCCAGAAGAGGGTTTCTGTGCTGCCAGAGGGAGCTCCCTGGGTGTTCCACAGTCTAGAGAATCCCTGCACTGGGGCCCCCGAGGTGCTGCCAGCCCAGCTGTCTGCTGAGATGGGCACATCCACAACCTGGGGAAAACATGTGGGAACAGTAACAGTGGGCAGCGATGCTGGCACAGCTCCCCAGGGCAGTGCTGGAGTCCCCATCCCTGGCACTGTGCAAAAAGCACGTGGATACTGCACTTGAGCACGTGGATACTGCTCTTGAGGACGTGGGTTAGTGGTGAACATGGTGGGGGTGCTGGGATGGATGTTGAATTTGGGGATTTTTAAAGGTCTTTTCTGACCTCAACTATTCTGTCATTCTCTGTTTTTCACTGGGACTTTAGGCTCAGCTCCACTCTGTGATTCTCTCAACTCAAAACACTGTGAGGCAGTAAATTGGCAGTTTAGGTATGTGTCATATGAAAATATCCTTGCACTTGTTCTTTCAAAGCTTGCAGTCTGCTCTGCCCACCCCTCCACGCTGTGCTTTACCCCCTCCTTCCCCCCTGAGCTCTGCTCTCTCCAAACACCAAGTGCATATCCATTTGGTGTCTCCTTTTGTGGGAGTTAAACCCTTTTGGGGACAGAGGAGTGAGAACTGGACGCTGTTTTCAAGATGAAGGCCCACCATGAATTTATGGAGTGGTGAGATAATGTTTGCAGTTTTATTCTCTGTTCCTTTGCAGGCATTTGGTTGGTTTTGCATCGTTTGATTGGTTTTCCATTGAACTGTTATTTGCAGGAAATAACTGTGAGGGCTCAGAGATCTCTTCCCTGGGTGATAATAGTTAATTCTGAACCCATCAGGGATGTTGTTTTTCTGAGTGTGTTGCTTTACATCTATCACCAGTGGGTTTCTTCTGAAATGTCACTGCCACTCAGTTAGAATGATGGCACCTCTTGCAGTTCTTGACCACCAGGTTTTATTTTCAGGACTTGAAATGACTTTGTCTCATGACTAATTTTGTCAGCTCATTAATCATTTGCTCTTTCAGGTGGTTTTTGAATATGGTGAGAAGTTAAAGCTCCACCAGTAGCTCCTCACCCCTGTTACCTGGGTTTTGAGTGGTTGGTGGCTTATGAGACCTTCCCTCTTACCTGCACCAGTAGTGGGAACTGGAAGAGAGATAGCCCCTATTGATGAAAATCCAAGCTTGGAGACACATTGGCCCCATGCAGGCAACTCCTCCTCTGAGCAGGCAATGCTTGAGACAAATGTGTGACCTGCCTGCTGGAATTCACCTCCCCAGCACCTGCAGAAGGGTTCCCTGGGGACAACCCGCTGTGTTTGTGATGTAACTCAGCCCCACACACCATCAACTCACTGCCCAAGGTGGGGGGGGAGAGAACTGGAGGGGAAAAGTGAGGAAACTGCTGGCTTAAGGTACAGCCAGTTCAAAATGAAAAGCAAAAGTTACACAAGCAAAACAAAGAATTCACTCCCCCCTGCCCATGGGCTCAGCCAGCCCAGGACAGCCCTGGGCTCCCTCCCACCTGCTGGGGACTGGGGAAGGCAAACCCCATCAGTCTGAACATCCCCCTCGTGACTGCACATGGTCTGGGACATCCCTGGGGCAGTTGGGCTCACCTGCCCCTCCTGTGCCCCCCCAGTTCCCTGTGCCCCCCAGCCTGGTCCTGGCAGGGGGGTCCTTATCCATTTCACCATCTCCCCACGATGCTGCTTAATTTTCTGAGAGATGCTTCTCATTAGTTGCATGAAAAAATCAACCCTTTATGTGAAAGGTCTTTATGGAACCACCTGCTTGACTTCTTTGCTGTTGAGGGTCCTCGGTATTATTCTGTTAAAAATGAAAATATGCTTTCATTTGAGCTCGGTGGAGTTGGGGAATGAACAGCTCTGAATTGTGGGCTGGTGTTGTAGGAGAGCCTGAGCACTGAGAGCCCAACCAGCCCAGCTGTGACTTGCTGCACTGCTGGTGGTTTATACTGATTATTTTGAATTTAAAAGTGTACTTGATGTAAGTGGATATTTGGGGAACTGCTCGCAGGCACTCCTGGGATGAGTACCCAATTCCAGAGCAGCCTTGGCTGTTCATGGGTGGGATGGATTTAGTGCTGCTCAGGAAATCAAGGGTGTAAATGGGGGAATGATAAAGTCTTGTTCCTTTTGTCCCTGCCAGAACATCCACCTGGTGGCCAAGTGGCTGAGTTCCCTGGAGAAGAAGCTGGAGCAGCACAGCAAGGGCAGCCACCAGGACTTCCGTGTCTTCATCAGTGCAGAGCCAGCACCTTCCCCTGAGAGCCACATCATTCCCCAGGGCATCCTGGAGAACTCCATCAAGATCACCAACGAGGCCCCCACTGGGATGCAGGCAAACCTGCATGGAGCCCTCGACAACTTCAGCCAGGTAGGAGCTCAGAGGACGAGTGACAATCGGTCTGGAGCTTCTGGAGCTGCTG
>NW_020956006.1:194043-201533 GCF_003031625.1 Empidonax traillii | reverse complement strand
GACACAAAGGCTGAGAGCTGAGCATTCACACTGCTGATGATTTCTGTCCTGGAGACACAGACACAGCCTCCTGCTGCCCTGAACACTCATTGCCCTCACTCACACATTGCCCTTGCCTTGGCACACGCAGCTCTCACAGCAGGACCCCATCTGCTGAACCCCGAGCAACCAGTAGGGTCTGAAGGTGCTCTCAACCCTTGAACTGCCTTTTTGAAACAGTAGTGCTGAAGTTCTTATAGCATCTTCATTCTGCTGATGGCTGTGGCAGGAACACACTGGGCAGGTCTGGCAGGATGGTGAGAAGTCTTCTCTCTGCTCTTCTGTAACCCCACCTGCAGTGCTGAGTCCAACACAGCTGGAATGAGTCCAGAGAAGGCACTAAATTGATCACAGGGCTGGAGCACCTCTGCCAAGGAGACAGGTTGAAGGAGCTGGAGGTGTTCAGCCTGGAGAAGAGAAGGCTCCAGGGAGACCAAGAGCCCGTTCCAGTGCCTAAAGGGGCTCCAGAAGAGCTGGAGAGGGACTTGGAACAAGGGCCTGGAGGGACAGGACAAAGGAGAATGGTTTTAAATTGAAGGAGGGTGGATCTAGATTGGCTATTGGGAAGAAACTCTTCCCTGTGAGGGTGGGCAGGCCCTGGCACAGGTTGCCCAGAGAAGCTGTGGCTGCCCCATCCCTGGAAGTGTCCAAGGCCAGGTTGGACGGGGCTTGGAGCAACCTGGGCTGGGGGAAGGTGTCCCTGCCCATGGCAGGGGGTTGGAATAGGATGATCTGTAAGGTCCCTTCTGACTCAAACCATTCTTTGATTCTAATGATTCTCTCCACGCAGCCTCTTGTCTTTTGGGACCAGGCAAGAACACCCCAGTTTATTGTGGACCCCAGGCCCTGGTCCATGGGCAGGGAAATGGGGGCAGCTCCCAGCTGATCTTGCACTTAAACCTTGGAGTGGAGGGAATCTCAAGAGCAGGAGCTACCAGTGCTGAGCAGGGCATGGAGAGGCACCATGCCAGGATTAATGTCCATAGTCAGGAGAGATTATTACATTTTTATCTACTGACATTGGTCATCTTGAACTCCACAAAATGTCCCACAGAACTAGGAAGGGGAGAACCTTCACCCAAATTACATTTTCATCCTTCCTCTGCTCATTTTGATCAGATAGCAATGAGCATTTTCTTAATTGCTGGAGTATTATAAAACATCTCTTATCAGAAATCCTGGAGCCAGTGGGTGGGGTCCCTTTCACACCTCATTTCCCTGCTTTATACAAGTGGATGTTCAAATTTAGCTTTCAGCTACAAGCTGCCAAGGAGCCCCTTTATTCTATGTGGGGGATATTGTTCTGCTTTGTAGCTGAAGAAAAATACACAACTAAAGAGGGGCCAAAAGAGACTGAACTGGATTCTCAGTGTTCTCTCAGGCAGGTTCCCCTTCATGCCTGGGGATGGTTCCTAAAATGAGAAAGTGCTCTGCACATATTTGAAGCAGTTCTTCAGCAGGTATATGGTGGTATAATATATATCAGGTATAATGAAGGGAACTCAGAGTGATTCCTAATCAAGGGGAAAACAGGGTTTGGGATGTTCTTGACCATCTTATGCAGTGGGTCAGTGTCTTGCACCCTTTGGAGTGATGGATTTCAGCACAGCCCCTGAGCTCTGCTGTGCTCCCAGATGATTAGAGGTCTAACACTGCAGTTTTTTTAAGATAAAGATAATGCAGGGAAGTCACACAGATGCCCTTTATCACCTTTGTCACACAGCAGAGAGGACTTCAAGGGGCTGTCCCTGGAGGGGGAGGACGGAGGAGCTGGTGTAGCTACTCCCTCCTTACTCCCCCACTTGCTTGGCTGTGCAGGTCAGAGCCCCCATGCCCTGGATATGCTGTTCCCAGGGAGGGTTTGCAGGCAAACCTTTCCCAACGTGTTCATCTCCCAGGTCTGGGGAGATCTGTCCTGTTGGCTGTGGGAGACCCCACCAGGTTCCTGGGCAGACACTGGGCCAGAGCTGTGCAAGCCTCCTCCTGGCTTCAGCCACAGAAAGGGGGTCCAGCATCCCATGGGAGCTCAGCTTCAGCCTCCTGCCACTCATCCCTTCTGCTCCAGCCCTTCATCCCCTCATTTTCTCTGCTCCCACTGCTGGGAACAGGCAGGGCTGCCCAGCTTCCCCTTGTGCCCACTCCCAGTGCCAGGCAGAGCTCTTTGGAGCCCAGTTCCCGTGTTCATTTTCAGTGATTAAATGACTCAGGCTCCTGCCCCTCCACCTCCTGGGCAAGGTGCCACAGTCCCAGTCCCAGTGCTGGCACCTTTGCCTGGTGTGATGGCACAGAACTCTTCAAGTGAGTTCAGAGGAGGCACCAAGATGCTCCTGCATCTGGCTGGGCAGCTCTGCTGTGAGGAAAGGCTGAGAAGATTGGGATTGCTCGACCTGGAGAAGAGAAGGCTCCAGGGTGACTTAATTGTGGCCTTCCAGCTCCTGAAGGGTCTCCAAGAGAGCTGGAGGGGGACTTTTTGCAAGGGCATGCAGTGATGGAACAAGGGGGGCTGGCTCCAAAGTGCCAGGGGGCAGGGTTAGATGGGATATTGGGAAGAAATTCTTCCCTGTGAGGGTGGGGAGGCCAGTGTCCAAGGCCAGGTTGGATGGGGCTTGGAGCAACCTGGTCTAGTGGAAGGTGTCTCTGCCCATGGCAGGGGGGTTGGAATGAGATGAGCTTTAAAGGTTTTTTCCAACCCAAACCACTCCAGGATTCTGGGTTTCTCTCTCCATCTCTCTGGTGAGGGATATTGAGCACATGCAGGTGATGGGACATGGAGTGGGTGCACGTGTCCTTCCCTTCTTAACAGTTAATATGTGTTCCTGTACAAAGCCAGTCTGAGCTGGAAATAGTAAATACTAATTCCAAAAATATTCATTAGAATTTGCCAATAAATTTGCAATGCAGATCGACTGACTTTAAAAATTAGCACATGTGTGTATTATGCAAATATGAACTGGAGAACAAATTGATTGGCCTCTTCTCCCAGGCAGGAAGCCATTGGACCAGGGGAAATGACAACAAGCTGTACCAGGGGAGGTTCAGGTTGGATACTGGGAAAAATTTCTTCACTGGAAGAGTGGTTAAAGTTTAGAACAAGCTGGACAGGGAGGTGGTGGAGTCACCATCCCTGAGAGTCTTCAAGTAGTGGCACTTCATGATATGGTTTAGTGGGCATGGGGGTGTTGGTCAAAGGTTGGACTTGATCTTGGAGTCCTTTTCTGATCTTAATAATTCTGTGATTCATCCCTGTCCAAAGCTGGGTGTATTTGGAGGCCCCGAGGCTGAGAGCAGTGGCTCTGCCTGTATTTATTGCAGGACACCCTGGAGATGTGCAGCCACGAGAAGGAGTTCAAGAGCATCCTGTTTGCCCTGTGCTATTTCCACGCCGTGGTGGCAGAGAGGCGCAGGTTCGGCCCCCAGGGCTGGAACTGCCCGTACCCCTTCAACAGCGGGGACCTGACCATCTCTGTGAGTGTGCTGCACAACTACCTGCAGGACAGCTCCAAGGTGGGTGCTTCAGGGGGGGCTTTTAACCAACAGGGACGTGGCTTGTGCTGAAACTCCTGGGAAATCTCCTGAAATACCATTTCCTTGGGATCTTCGGGTTTGTTGTGCCTTAGGGGGGAGATGAGAGGCCTCAGCGCCACTCACACCTGTAGATGCTCAGAAATCACAGCCAACAGTGCCTGTGGTGTTTATGCCTTGAAAAGAACAGTGATCTTTGGTTTAACAGAGCTTCGAGTAAATTTGCATTTCAGTGCAGTTAATCTCTGCTGTGATCTGGTTCTCCTCGGGCAGAGTTTAACTACTCCCTGATGTTTGGTTACTGAGAGAACTGAAGCAGTGAGGTGGAAGCACTGAGTGTGCAGGTCAGTGGTGGAACCTGCAGCCCAGCACCGGCCTCTGGAGCTCTGGCTCTCTGACCTCCTCCACGTTTCCTGCAGTGAGAATCTATCTGTCCTTCCTGCCCTCCCTGCTCATCCTCAGGTCCCCTATGATGACCTGCGCTACCTCGTGGGTGAGATCATGTATGGAGGTCACATCACAGATGACTGGGACAGGAGGCTTTGCAAAACCTATTTGGAAGAATTTATTAAGCCAGAAATGCTGGAGGGAGAACTCCTCCTTGCTCCAGGATTCCCCCTGCCAGGGAACATGGACTACAATGGCTATCACCAGGTAAGCTCTTTGTTTTCTGGCATTATTTACACACCTAAATGTAATGTGTTCCATAACTGCTCTATAATCTGCCTTAGGAGGCAGGAACAGGGCTGCAGTGTTCCTGCACACCTTTTGTTATTTCCCATTATGTTCTGTTTCTGTGGATGTTTCAGCATTTCCTCAGATGACCCAGTCTAATGGTAATTTGCTACTTCATCATGGGCTCATTCTGTTCATGCATGAATAGAGCAACTGTATTGGTGCTTGAGACTTGAGCAGGGCTCCTGGAAAATTACATCCACATACTGTTTGCTAAAATGGCCCCTTCAAGCTCCTTTTATCATCAGTTTTGATGAGAATCACTGAAGGGTCTTGTTGATCTACCTACTGATCTCATCTGTTCTTTGTACACAAATGCAGTAGCAGAGAGAGCCGTATTAGGCTGGGTTTGTTCATAAAACTTAACTACGGGAAGCTAAATTCCCACAAGAGATCTTGGGATGCTGATGCTGAAATGCACAGCAGATAATTGCCAGAGAAGGTCCGGCCTGAGATACAGAGCCAAGCCAAACTTTAGCAATTACTGAATTTTCCCAGCAGGAGTAGAAGCAGTTCTGTAAACAAACATACTCTCCTTCCTCCATCAGTTCACTGGTGTTTCAGCCCCAAGCAGAGCTGCTCAGCCTGTGCTGAGCTGGGGGGGATGATTGCAGTGCCCTGGGCTCTGTATCCAACCTGAACCTGAACGTCTCTCTATCTCCCATGAACCTGAATGTGTCTGTATTTAACCCGTACCTGACCATTTCTCTTCTCCGCCCGTGGCTGACTGTGTATCTAACCCGGCCCTGGCTGTGCCGGTGTGTCAGCCTGCCCTGACTGTCTCTCTGCAGTACATCGATGAAGTCCTGCCCCCCGAGTCTCCATACCTGTATGGGCTCCACCCCAACGCCGAGCTGGGTTTCCTGACGCGGAGCTCGGAGCAGCTCCTGCGAACGCTGTTGGAGCTGCAGCCCCGGGACAGCAGCGCTGGAGAAGGAGGAGTGGGGACCAGGGAGGAAACGGTGAGAGGGGCAGAGGATCCCACCCCTGTGCCATCCATCAGTCCCGCACAGCTCCAGCTGTCTCACAGCTGCTCACCGGGCTGTGTTCTGCCTGTGCTGGGTACAAACCCAGCCTAAAGCCTCATTTTGGGCAGGACATCACCACAGTGGGGTGTAACTGGAGTATTGGCAGTAATAGAACAGTGGCTTTTAATTACCCCATGCACTGCAGTGCCTTCATTATCATCCTCTGAAGGTGTTGCAAATAAACCTTGTGTGGCCTCCACTGATCTCTGAGCCACCCCTCACTGTGCACCCCTATGTGTTTGGCATAATGGGCTCCTGAGTGCACAGTCTGCCACCTAAATGTGCCACCAGAGCTCAGCCCAGCTCTTACTGCTGCCTCCATGTTCCACCCAGCTCCCAAGCTCCCAGGGGCCTTGTAATTCCTTATTTCCAGCTGAACCCCTTTGCTGTGCTTGTGTACCAGGCTGATCTTCCTCTGGAAACTCAGAGCTCATCAAAACGTGGCCCAGGCATTCCTACTGGGACCTGAAATCAGCCAACACATGCTCAGGTTTTTGTTTCTGCAGTCTTAAAGCCCCAGCTCTGTGTTCCAGCTTTGCAAATGGATGAGTGGCTAATGGGAAGCTTATATGAAGCCTGGGTTTTCACACATTTTTCCTTTGCCTTGGTGTGGGGCTGGGGAACTGACTGCCTTCATCTGAGGGGCCCTTGGAAGTGCCCAGCATGTTCAGTTTTTGGTTCATACTGGAATTTGAGGCGAGGGGAGTAATCCAGAGGTAGCAAAGCCAAAGGAGATGCTCAGAGGTAGCAAATGTGGCTGCCTGTTCTCCCATTCCATTTGCTATGGAAATGCAATTAAACTCCTCGGCCACAGAGGCAAACTGATCAGTGAGTGCCCACCAGCAGTGCTGTCACAGGGCCTGGCCACTCTGCAAACCCCTGGTGACACTGAAGAAGACACTCACAGGAGCCCAGGAGTCCTCATGGCTCTGTCTGGGAATAAAATCTGCCCGAGAGCAGCCGGAGTGAAGCCTCACTGCCCTGTCTTGTATCTGGGGGTTGCTCCCACTGCTCGTTTTCTTCCCAGGGTGATCACTGTCATTATCTGAGCTGTAACTGCACTGCCTGTGTCCACTTGGTCCTTGGATGAGAGGGAGTTAAGTGTTGTCTCAGCTCCTCCACTGGAGGATATCCAGCCCCTGGTTCAGCTGAGGTGGTTTTTAGGGAGCTTCCAGGGAAACTGTGAGCCCATCATTTTCCTGAGGCTCTGACAAGTCCAGTTACTCCCACAGGTTTCTGAGGCCACATTACAGCAAACGAGCTGTAATTGTTGTGAAGGAATAGGAGCCAAAGGGATTTGCAGGGGAATTTCAAATAAGAGGATATTTCTGTACTGCACCCAAGCTGCAGCTGAAGAGCTTTTCCAGCACAGCTTTGCTTCAGCTACCTGTGTGTTGGAACAACAGCCCACACACCAGCGCTGCTGACGTGAGTGGGGAGGCTTTGGGGAAGCAGCAACGGGAGGGAATTGGAGTACAGAGTCCAAAATAGGAGTGGTGGTGGCCATGGCAATGAAATGCCCCTGGCTGCCTCTGCAGCTGGCCCTGGCCCACACAAAGCAGGTTTCTGATGTTGGATCGCTGAGTTGTAACTGTGGGATGTGCTCCTGAGAAATCCCCAGGAAGCAGCAGTCTCGCTCAGGTTCCGGCACAGCAGTAAAGCAAAGAAATGTGTGAGAGTTCCACAGCAAGATGTCTAATGTTCCACAGAAACCTGGGAAATACAGCTGATCCCATGCAGATGAGGGGCTTCATGCCTCCCTGTCAGCCAGGAGGGGGTTTGTCTATTTTATTTAATCCTTTAGACACTGGAAACATCTTGTTGCATTGGAGATTTCCCTGTTTTGTACTTAGAGTTCCAGAGGAGCCGTGATGATGACCAGAAAACAATCTTGTTTTCATTACGCTTTTCTTCCACAGCTCCATTAGTCCAGAACGCCAAATTCAGCTTTAAATTCAATTGTCTATAATCACCTCCCTATATCAATAAACCAGTGCAAAGCAGCTCATCAGCTCCACTGTCCTGAGGCTCAGCTGAGGCTACAGCCCCATTTGTCTCCTTGTGTTGAGTCCAACTTAAGGAGAAATAGGAAGAGAGGCTTGAAAGCCAAGCACAGAAGAGACTGCTACATGTCATGGGGATGTTTTTAAACCATCCTTTTGAAAG
>NW_020956006.1:176608-193055 GCF_003031625.1 Empidonax traillii | reverse complement strand
CCATCCTCGTGGCCTCCTTTGGACACTCTCTAATGGTTTCAGATCTTCCTTATACTGTGGTGCCAAAAACTGCACCAAAAAAAGGTGCTGTGCCCAGTGCAGGTGACACGGGTGGCTTTGGGGTCACTGCCTGGCAGGTGGAGTTCTCCTGCTGCGTTCAGGCCGCCGAGCTAAGGAGTCTCTGGGGTCACTCATGCCCATTCCTCTCTGCCCCCTTTGGCACACAGGTGAAAGACCTTCTGGAAGAGATGCTGGAGAAGCTGAGTGAGGAGTTCAACATGGCAGAGCTGATGGCCAGGGTGGAGCAGAGGACGCCCTACGCTGTGGTCGCCCTGCAGGAGTGCGAGCGCATGAACGTCCTCACCGGGGAGATCAGGCGCTCACTGCTGGAACTGGAGCTGGGCCTGAAGGTGGGACTGCTGGACAAGCCTGGGGAATGGTGCTCAGGGAACGGAAGGGGTCTCAGGGAGTAAAAGTGCTCACGTGCTGCTGGCTGCAAACCCATCTTGGCTCCATGGGAAGGGCTCACAGATGGATTTGAAACGGCACGGTGTCCTCAGGCAGGGGGAGGGATTACACAAACAGCACTGCCTGTGCTTTGGGAACACAGAGCAAGCACTTCTGGCCACCCCATATTGTGGCACAGCAACAGCAGGTCATTTAGAAATTGGGACGTGGCCTATTTAAAGGTGAGCCAAAAATCACACCTTTTCATAAAATGTTCAGGTATGGGGGAAATTGGAACACAGTGTCTTAGAGGCACAAGCTGGGCTGAAATAAAAGAATTGGTTGTGTATGAGGACACAAAATGTTCAGAACTGTAAGAGAAAAAGCCTAAAACTGCAAGTTTTGGAAGAGGTACATCTCCCCTTGGTGAGTCTGTCACCTGCTGATGGAGGAGGGCCAGGACAGATCCACCCTAGGGAGACACCATTCCTGATGCTCCACTGCAGCTGCTTCTCCACCCTGGTAAGAAATGAAACTCAGCTGCAGGAGGGTGATTCTGTGTCCCTCTGGGTGCTGCCTTTGGCCACACCAGCAGAGATGCAGATTTCTGGGCTCAGCAGGGTACGAAGGAGGGCTGTGATTGATGCTGCATCCACTGGTAGAAATCATCTCCTGCATCCCCTCCCATGTAGTTGGTGGGACAAAATATAATGGCTCTGATTGTCCATTGGGGGATAAACCAGCAGGGATCAGGCTGCACTGCCACTGAGTGAGGACCTGCCTGGCTGTTCCTGGTGTCCTGCAGCAAGACTTCTGGGGGAAGAACCTTTTGCTGAGATCCAACCTGAGCCTGCCCTGACACAGCTCCAGCCATTCCCTGGGGGCCGTCCCTGGTCCCCACAGAGCAGGGATTCCATGGGATGAAGCAGCAGTTAAGGACAGCAGATGCTGGACATTCCCTGCTCCATCATCTCTGGAATGACAGGTTGTCATCCCATTTCACCAAAACTCTCAGCTCCCAAAACCAGTTTGCACAGTGTGGGAACCATCTGCCTGAAGGATCTGCAATGGCTTTGGCCCAACCCATTGACAGGAAGAGCCACGGGGTGGGAAAGGAGGGCCTGTCTTGAGATGGAATGACATCTCAGCCCCCTCCTGAGGGCAGCTTGGAAGAGAGATCTCCAAGGGCCCTCCCTGCAGTGGCACAAGGAGGGGCAGAGTTGGCTCAGCGATTTGGGCAGCAGCTCTGCAGGGATGGGACTGGGCTGTTCCCAAATCCCAGTGTGTGAGCTGTACCCTGAATCCTGCACATGTGTCTGCACTGCATTTGCTGCAGCTTATTGTCTTCATTAAAGAGAGACATATCACAGCCACTTTGTGGTGGCCTGTGTGGACAGTCCAGTTTAAAATAGGCTGATATTTATGTAGTCAATTATTACAAACAGATTTCCTTTATTTTCTAGCATAAGCCAGTGGAATTGAAAATTCTGTTTTCTCAGACAGGTAAACTTGAGTGATTTAATGTTTCAATCCTAGAGCAGCAAACAAGATATAATTGCGACTTGGACAATGTGTGGCAATTAGATTTAATGTGGGGAAGAATATGCTGTTTAATATTGATGGGGGAATGAGGGAATGCACAGGCTTAAATAAACCACAGAGAGAATAAAAGCCAGGAGTCAACAATACAGGGTGGAAACTTCTCCCCAAAACCCTGCCATAAATCAGGGCAGGGCAGGAGGTGGTACCTGCAGAACAGGGACCTGTAATCACTAGAGCAGCCTCAGCACCTGAGGGGGAATTCAGGCACCCAAGACCAGGACTGGAGGAGAACTGTGAGGAAACAGTTTGATGTTGTGTCAGGGCAGGCTCAGGGTGGATCTCAGCAAAAGGTTCTTCCCCCACAGGCTGGTTGGGCACTGAACAGGCTCCCCAGGGCAGTGGGCACAGCCCCAAGGCTGCCAGAGCTGCAGGAGGCTTTGGATGATCCTCTGGGGCACAGGGGGTGACTCTTGGGGATGGGGCTGTGCAGGGCTGAGGGTTGGACTGGATAATCTTTGTGGGTTCCCTCCAGCTCAGAATTCTTTGAATCTGTGACTCTCTCCTATGGGATGAGCAGCACCATCAATATGGGTCAGCATTTCTTCATCTGCTGTTGGCTGAAGAGTCATATTTGAAGGGCCCACCAATGGGCAGTTCATGGAATCCTTATGGTTGGAAAAGACCTTGAAGATCATCATTCCAGCCATCAACCCAGCGCCACCAACATGTTCCCCTCTAAGCCATGTCCATATCCAGGTGATTTTTGAACACTTCCAGGGATGGTAACTCCACCACAGCATGTTCCAGTGCTTTACAACCCATTCCTAATATCCAGCCTAGCCCTCCTCTGGCACAGCCTGAGCCCAGCTCTTCTGTGTCTGCAGGCACTTGTGGGTCCCTGACGAGCTGAGAGCGATGTCGTGCATGACCCACAGCACTGCCCAGCACTCCCCCTGTCCCTTCCCATGCCGTGGGGACCATGGAGCAGCCAGGGAATGCTGATGGCTCCTTCTGCTGCCCTGACTTGAAAGCTGGCCTTCACACTCCTACTTTAACTGTTCCTTCCCAATTGTTCCTTCCCAAAGCAGCTCCTGTGAGAGCTGCTGGAGCTCATTAATCCCTGGGGCTGGGGGTCTGCACTGACAGCTCTCAGAGGAGGAGAGTTTACAAACCAGGAGCCTCAGAGCTCAGCAGAGAATAAATAAAGCCCAGAGGAAGCAAATCTTACTGTTTTTTAACTGACTGTCTGCCAAAAGAAGGCGATTTGGAAATGTCAGGCCTAATTTGAATTTTTTGAATAATTCATTGTGTCTTTGTAGCGGAAAGTGATTGTTTGGTCCAAAAATAGGAGACATCCCATTAAGAAGAAGAGAAATTGCAATAGACTGGTAGCCATCAAAAATAACTGGCACGTTGCACTTCAAAGCCCCTTGTTCTGGCTGACTTGGGTGGGACCAGAGGCTGGGCTGAAGCACTTGCATGTTAATGCTACACCAGCCTCATCTTTGCAAGCAGATCTCCCGTTCTGCAATTTGGGTGAAGGATAAGCCTCCAAAATGAGGATCATATATATTCTAGAATAACCAAGTTAGACCAAATTTCAATAGGCTAACGGGGTGTTTCACTGTATCAAGTGAAAATAACCTGAACTGAGAAAACAATTTGTGACAATAGTGTGCTCATCTGGAGGAAATGGCTGCAGGCTGATTAGGGTTTCCTTCAAGGGTGTCTTTAATGAAAATTACTCCCAGCATTTGGGAAAAATAAAATGAAAAAAAGTAACTTGAGTCATTTCAGATGCACTTTAGTATTCAGCATCTGAAATGCAAATTTATGCATAATTGTGTTTGGACAACTATATGAGATTGCTGCTGTAGATGCTTCGAACCCTCACAGGAGACTCTGACATTATGCTTGGGTGCACAGGTTTTAAAAATTGCTTTTCTCAAGCCTTGCTGAGAATTACATTTGCTAATTCATTTGTTTCCTGAAAGTAAAACTAGACATGATATATGATCGGGGGTTATGTCTTTAAATCAATTTGACTGCTTGCACACATTTTGCAACACTTCTTCCCATGTTAAAACCCTTCCGGGAGTGCGAAATCCTCCTATCTCAGTGTCCTGCTATGGCCAGTGTGGGACTTTGCTCCTCAGACTATTTTTTCTTCCTCTATGGACTTGTCATGGCTTTAAATTATTGATACTTCCTTTCCATGACCAGTTTCTCCTAAGATGGGAGATGATGACCTACAGGCTATGAACGAAGAAGGAATCGCAATGTTGCTTCAGGGTTTGTGGCCAATGTTCAATAACAAGGTCAGGACAACTGCCCTGGTGGGTCAGCCCATGCTGACAGCCTGGAGAAGCTCCTGCCAGCCCCTCTGTTCTTCCACAGGCTGAGCTTTGATGCTGGATCAGGAGATTGTCTCCGAGTGTGTTATGGAGAAAGTGAAACACAGGTGCCCAAGAGGAAACCTCTGGGCTTGCACTGCCTGGTGGTTCTGTCGCTTCATGGCAAGTGCCAGCATGAGCCACCTGTCATCTGTGTTGCACCTTTGTGCTTGGGGTTACCCAGGACTTCACAGCCCTTTGACCACCTGACCCATCATTTTGAGATTCCCCAGAGCTGTAAAATCATGGAACAGAAATTGTGAGGAGGCAGAGACTCACCTGGGATGGCACAGGTGGGGTGTGTTTTGAAAGGTGGTTGCAGCTGTTCCTCATGTGTTAGTACCACTGCAAATATCCCACCTTTCCATTTAACCTCCTTTGTTTCTCTCATCTTCAAAGACCTTAAACCCTTTGTACTCCTGATTTTCTCTGTCCTCCCTAATCTGTTCTCCTCGGGGGAACCCAGCAGGTTCAGAGGGCGTGGCAGAGGTTTAATCCTGCCTTGTACCAGTCCCTCCTGGTGAGACAGGAACATTTCCCAGGGAAATCCACAGATCCTGGAAGGGCGGAGGAATCTGATTAGAGATCCCAGGGCTGCAGCATCTTCCAGGCATGGGGCAATACAGAAGTCCTCTGAGCTCCCGTTGGAATTGTTGGGTGTTGGGGACTTCCCCTTGAAGTTCTGCCCTTGCTTATTGCCAGACAAAATGGATTTTATTGTGGATGGTTAGAATTTCTCACAGGAATGGAATAAGAGAAAAAAAAATAACAAGAAAAATATGAAGAAGAAGAAGAAGATGATGATGAAAATGAAGGAGAAGAGGAAAAAGAAGAAAAAGCTGAAGAAGGAGAAGAAGAAGAAGAAAAAGATGAAGAAGGAGAAGAAAAGAAGAAGAAAAAGGAGGAGAAGAAGAAAAAGGAGGAGAAGAAGAAAAAGGAGGAGAAGAAGAAGAAGAAAAAAAAGAAGAAGGAGAAGAAAAGAAGAAGGAGGAGAAGAAGAAGAAAAGAAAAAGAAAAAGGGGAAAAAAAGAGAAAAAAATAGGGTTATAAGTCAAGTTCTAAAAAGCAGAAGTGCTTCCGTGGATATTTCCAAGGCCTGAGTTCAGCTGACACCTCTCCTTTCTCCCACACAGCAGTGTATGGGGCAGGTGTGTGTCCAAAGGCCTTGTTGAAGTTGTCACCCAGCAGCTCCCAGGACCGTGGCTGGTTCAGGGTGTTCCTGTCCTGGCCAAGGTGGAGGATCTGGGCTCCCTGCAGAAGTACTTGCTGGCCCCAGAGCAAGCCTGGTTTGCCCTAAGGAGGCTGGAGAGAGGTGGGGGTCAAGTTCTGCTCCCAGGGAAAAAGGGGCAGGACAAGAGGAAACAGCCTCAAGCTGTACCAGGGAAGGTTTAGATTGAACATTAGGGAAAATTTCTTCATAGAAATGGTTATACAGTCCTGGCACAGCTGTCCAAGGCAGTGGTGGAGTCACCATCCCTGGGAATGTTCAAAAAACATGTGGATGTGGCACTTGAGGAGATGATTTAGTGGTGAGCATGGTGGTGGTGGGTTGATGGTTGGACTTGGTGATCTTAAAGGTCTTTTCCAGTTTTAACCATTCCATGATTCTGGTGTTCAAAGCCTCAGTCACTCCATGCACAGCTTCCATTTGTTGGTGTTCCATCTCCAAGGGCACCTTCCTGTGTCCCTTGCTCTGGTGGGTGTCCAGCTGTGACCTTGTCCCTCTGGAGCCTGTCAGTGGGACCTGCAGGTCAGAATGGTCAGCACAGGAACAAACTGCAAAGATTTTGAACTGCTGGGTGTGCCAAGAATTGCCAAACGTGTGTGTGTGGGGGGGGGGGTGAGTTTCTTTGAGCAGATTTCAACTTTCGCTAAAGCTTCATGGATTTTTGTGGCCCCAGTACAGGGCACCTCTGCTGACCTCATGGCTGGAGGCACTGACATCCTGGGAAAGAACAGCTGGAATTTTCTAATGTGAATAGACTGACCCAATTCCCTCACCCTTGTTCTCAGCAATGGCTCAACTGATTTCAGTTAATCTTTCCAAAAACACTCAGCCTGAGGCAAAGAGAAACTGTAAGTCACATAAATTCTGGTGAAATGATAAGGGGACAAAAGGAAGTTTTTATAATGGAAACCAGTGATCAACATTATCTGATCATTCCATACAGGGGAAGCTGAGCCTGTGTTTGCAGGTTTTTTATTTACGGCCTTGCTTGGTTTGAATGGGGCAGAATCACAGATTAGTTGTTCAGGATATTGTCTAGTCCAACCCCATCCCCAAAGCAGGGACAGGTTATCTGGGACCTGGTCCAGTTGGCTTTGGAATTTTCTTAATTTTAGTCTCTCAGACCCTGGGAACCCTCTGCAGAGCACCTCGAGTTCAAGAGGGCTGTGTTGTTGATGTGCAGAACCCCTTTTTGGCCAGGCAGTGATGTTCCAGCTCTTCTGCCTGAACAAAAGTGATCCAGGTTTCTCAAAGCTTTAAAACTAATTAATTGCTGCATAAAGGATAAGACAAACCTTTCTCTTTATCTCCCTTGGCTGAATCATATCTTAATTTGTTGTGTGTTTCCCTGCTGTGGAAGGAACTGTGATTACATTTGCAGACAACACATGAAGTTAAAAAGAAAATCTTGCACTGCAAAGCGATAGATGAGGAGAGGAGGGAGGGGAAGTGGAGGAGAGGAGGGGAGAGGACTTGACTTAACAAACATTTGGACAGTTTTGGAGTAGATCATCAAAGACTTTGGTGTCCTGCCCTGGCAGTGAATGAGAACAGCTCTGAACCTTTGAAAATTGGCTCTAACAAATCTTCACTCCACAAGTCCAAACAGAAAAAGAAAAAAAGGGGACAACTGAGGAACACCCCTTTACTGTCCCACAGCTTTTCCTCCCAGTAGTGTGTTTACAGCAGAGAAGGTGAGGATGCAGGAATGTGCAATAGAAGGTGTTCAGGAAAACCCCAAACTCTTGAAGCCCTTCACAGTCCATGACCAGCAGTGAGTGTGTGGGGTGAGCTGCTGTTCCTCACGTTCCAGCCCAGCTTCTGCTTGAACAGCCTCTGCTAAACAACTGTTAGTGCTGATTGTGCCCTTTCTCCCACAGGGAGAGCTGACCATGACCAGTGACATGGAGAGCCTGCAGAATGCCCTCTTCCTGGACATGGTGCCCGAGTCCTGGGGCAGGAGGTCTTACCCTTCCACAGCCAGCCTGGGCACGTGGTTCACCGACCTCCTCGCCCGCATCAGCGAGCTGGACACCTGGACTGGAGACTTCTCCTTGCCCTCCACCGTGTGGCTCGGTGGGTTCTTCAACCCCCAGTCCATCCTGACAGCCATCATGCAGACCACAGCCCGCAAGAACAAGTGGCCTTTGGACAGGATGGCCCTGCAGTGTGATGTGACGAAGAAGAGCAGAGAGGATTTTGCCAGCCCCCCTCGGGAAGGGGCCTATGTCCATGGGCTGTTCATGGAAGGAGCACGCTGGGATGCACAGGTGAGCTCACCAAGGCTCTTTGGTTGGGAGGGAAGCCATGGATGTCATGTCCTTATTCCCTGGCACTCAGGAAACTTCTCAGCCTGGACAGGCTCTCATCTGAAATAGCCATCTGAGCTGCCTCTTCAGGAAGGACAGATGGGAGATCTGGGCCTCTCCTGGGTGGCCCAGAGTGGGTGGCTAAGGTAGTCAGAGGAATCACCCTTTGGAGCTCAGATCCATGGCTGGGAAGGGAGTCCAGGGTGCTCAGCTTGGACTGACACATCCAGCCTGTCCAAGGTGAACTCAGCCCAGGGGCACATCGACTGAGCTGTGGGCAGTACTTGAGGTGCTGCCACAGACACACCTGGCAGAGGACCTGGCACTGTCCCCACACCTCCACATGGTGTGGTTTCACTGCTGCCTCCAAAAGGGACAGATTTTTGTGGGATCACTACTCTGTTGCCTGTTTGGCAGCAGTGGGGAGAGAGGAGAGGGCTCTGATTTCCTACGTGCTCACATCCTCAGGGCTGGATGGGTGGGGTGTGCCACCCCCACAGCACTGTGCTTCCACTGTCAGGTGCTGCAGGATGTGACCAGAAATGAATCACATTCTTTATCCATTCCCTTAGTCAGGCTTGATGAAGGTCTAACCCATGTGGTCCACGTGGACTCAGGCTAGTGACTTTAGGAGGGGGGGTGGGCTGACCCTGGACAAGCAGAACACAGTGAGTGTCCCTTGCTCTTCCTTCCCCCTCTGGATGAGGGGATACCTTTCAGCTGGAGCACAGCCTCAGGTAGCCAAGGCTGGGACCATACCCGCCCCTTGGGCACCTGCCTGAGGAGCTGTGGCCTCCTCTTGGAACAGCATCCCAAGGAGCACAGCTCTCCCTGTGAGTCCTTCTGACAGTTGTCAGCTGCAGGAGCACAGCCTGCAGAGCCAGAGCCCTCAGACTGACAGTTCCCACTGGGTCTGGCTCTGTGAGCTGCCTGGCCTGTGGGGCTGTGATTCCCAGTGTGTGCTGTGTGTGGGAATCCAAGGACAGTGGTTCCTGCAGCTCTTCCTGTGCTCTGCTGCTGCTGCTGCCAGGGATCTGTGAGAGAGAGAACACTGACCAAAGTGGGTCACCCAGAACCTTCTGATCTGTGTCAAGTTTACCCTCTTACAAGAAGAGGCTTTTGTGTCAGACACAGCTCTTTACCCAGACCCAGCTCTTCAGACTCCAAGTCTTAACCTTGAAGATGTCACTTTATCTGCTGTGGGACTTGGTGGGCAGCTGCTGAGGAGCCTGTGAGATCCTGAATCCCAGGCTGACCTTGCAGTTAATGTCCAACACTCACTACTTACTTGTCAGCTCCCTCTCTGCAATGGTTCTTCATGAAGGACGGGAAATCAGGCAAAGCTTTGACCTCACTGAGTGCTACCATCCAGTGCACTTGATCCCAAATCCTTGGGAAGGTCAAACTTGCAGGTCCTTTTTCACTCTGGAGATGGGCTGATGTGTACATTGGGTCTGGAAAGCTACAGGCAGTCAGGAACATGGGCACAGGCAGTTTGCAATCAAGGGGTTGCAGTGAAGGTCTCGTGTGGGTGTCGTGTCAGATCCCCTCCATGGTTTTGCTCTGCTCGCAGCAGAAGTCCCAGCAGCAGAACAGAGACCAGCCCAGTCCATTTCCCAGCCCTGGTCCCACAGTTCCCTGACCATTCCCTGCTCTGTGATGTGGCTGCCACACACAAACCCCCTGGCATCACCACCCTCACCACAGGGAGCACTGCACTTCAGCTGCCCTCAAACCCCGACATCTGACAGATACAAATCAGCTGGACCAACACAACACAACAGAGAAAGTTTAAAAAAACTCCTGGTCATGCATATCAAATACTCCATTTAAAAGAATTCCAGTGACTGGGGTTACATTTTCCTTTACCACCCTTGCCACCATTACTAGAACTGAGTTCTGCCCAGGTTTTGCCTGGGTTTTTCCCAGCTCCAGGCAGGGCTGGTAGGGAAGAGTAAGAAGTTTTGGTGGTGCAAAGCCAGAAATCTTTCGGGAAACACGTGGCTTCTCCCCTCTGCCTCCCCCTAATAACTCGTGCAGGTGATTGCATTCAGCAATGAGCTTTGTCTGCAGGGACCATCCCAGTTCAGCAACTGTGTTTTTCTGATTACATTTTCCTTGTGATTGAAAGATACTGAGCAAGTACCTTTATGGAACCATTCATAATCTCTGGGTATCATGCTTCAATTTATTTCAGAAAGGAAAAGGATATTTTCATGGGTTGCTGCTCACACTGAAATATCATTTCCACTGAGTGGAACTATTAATTTGACCTGTAATCCAGTGAGCACCAGTATATTAATGGATGCAGGACTTTTAAAACAGGTGCACATCTCTTTTGGGTTGTATACTCCTTCCAAATTACTCCTCTGATAAAAATGGCAGGCTGTATTTAGAAGAATCCTCTGTGGAACACCTCCACTCTTAAAAGAATATTTCACATTTATTTTGTGCCTCCAAAAAAGGGAAAAAGTCCCTCTATGTTCTGCCACGCACATTTTTCTATTTATTTAAACATTTATGTTTGCCCTTGGGTGTCTTAAATTTATAAAACATTCATTACAAACCAGCAGGCAGCTATTAGATGAAATGAAACTAAGCAGATTATTTTGGGTGCAAATGATGTGTTGCTGCAGCCCTGTTCCAGTCAGTGGCACTCAGTGAGAGGTGCTTTGACTGAGGACACTCTGAGGCATTTTATCTCAAACCAGGGGAGCCTTGCTGATGGATTCCTGGCCTTCCTGCTCCCAGCAATGCCGAGTTTGATGCCCAGTGTGTGTACCCTGCAACTCCCCAAGGGGAGAGGTGGCTTTTACACCACGTGTGGTAAGAGAAGCCTTGCCATGTGCAGACAGCCCAGCCCATGGAATCATGGAGTGGGTTGGGTTGGAAAGGACCTTAAAGCTCCTCTAATGGGCAGGGACACCTCCCACCAGCCCAGGTTGCTCCAACCCCGTCCAACCTGGCCTTGGACACTTCCAGGGATGGGGCAGCCACAGCTTCTCTGGGCAACCTGTGCCAGGGCCTGCCCACCCTCACAGGGAAGAATTTCTTCTCATTTCCCTAGTCCAGTTGAAGCCACAAACCCCATCACTCTCTGGACCCCTTTGGGGTGATGTTTCTGCTGCTCCTCTACTGGTCACCAACCCCTTTACCCCGCAATCAGTGGCCCAAAGGCGGCCGAGCTGGGGGTCCTTGGGCCAACTGACCCCAGCTGGGCTGTGCTGGGAGGGCACCTGTGCTGGTGACACCTCAGTGTGCACACAGAGTGAGGGGGTGATGGGTGTTGTCTCACTGGACCTGGAGCTGGGCCCATCATTCCCCATCCCTGCCTTGTGAGAGCTGGTTTGTGTCTTCAGACCCGCTGACCTGTCCCCTCTCAGTGGCCTGGTGGGAAGGCAGGACAAGCAGAAGGAGCTTTGTCAGGACCTGAGGCCTGAGCTCTCTGAGCTTTGCACCAGGAAAAGCTTTGCCAGTAGTCAGGAAAAAAATTGCTTTCAGAGTAGAATTAATTTCTGATCTTAAGAGCAATAAAAAATGCAAATGCAAATCAGCCCAGACATAACAAAATGCTGTGTTACATGAAGTTACCTCAGAAAGATTTCAGCTCTTGTTAACCCAGAAACAGGTAGAATATCTCTTGGAAATTTGATTTGAAGCATTCCCAGCAGTTAAAAAAAAAAAAAGAAAGAGAACTGATCAAAATCCAGTCTCAGAACTGAAAGATGTAGATTTCAAAAGAGTGCATAAAAATGTTTAATAAATAGCTACTTTTCAAGGTGTTATAAGAATTATTTAATGTTTGTTCAGCACACTGAAAATATAAAATCCTAAATGAAAGCTGGATTTATCACAGCTCAGTATAACAGATGGCATTAGTACAATTAAACTGAGGTGTGTGGCAAGAGGGATTATTTTTCTTCACTCATTTGCAGAACTAAATAAACTCCTGGAGAGGCTGAACCTCATCCCAGAGCCCTGACGTAAGAGAACTGGAAATAATAATGATATGTGAGGCTCAGCTGCAGGGAAAGGCCGTTTCTTTAGCGCTGAAAAGCTTTTTATTTCTCTTCCTCTATTTGTTTTCATTTGGTCTCTCCAGCCTCCATTAAACAATTTTGCAGCTCCCTGGAAAGGGATTGATGTGCAGGGCATTTTATTGTCAGAAGGGGAGACAGAAGATCCCAGAGAAACCCAAATGGGAGAAACAAGCTGGTGATTTCTTGCCCTTGTCCTGTGCTGGGCAGCCTGGGCAGGGCATTGCTCGGAAGGGGATAGCGGGGATTTATATTTAATGACAATATTCCCTCAGGAATTGTTGAATCCTACTTGTTGGTGTGAGCACCTGTGAGAGGGGAAACCAGCCTGTGGTGCCTTTTGGGGCCACACAAACCACTGTGTGCATCTCACTTCCCAGACAAGTGCTCAGATTTTGGTGGTGGGATGGAACCTCACTTGGTGACTTTCAGTGAGTGTTGCTCTCCATCCCCAGCCCAGTTCAGGTGCCCAGCATTGCTCCTGCCACAAGCAACACCTCCCACGAGGGGAGTCTGCTCTGGCAAAACCTTGAGAAAGAGCTGCATGAGAATAATCCCAGAATCCCAGAATCCTTGAGGTTGGAAAAGCCCTCCCAGCCCATGGATCCCCCCTGTGCCCCATCCCCACCCTGTCCCCAGCCCAGAGCACTGAGTGCCACGGCCAGGCCTGCCTTGGACACCTCCAGGGCTGGGCACTCCAAAGCTCCCTGGGCAGCCCGTGCCAGGGCCTGACCACCCTTTCCAGGAAGAAATTCCTCCTGATGTCCAACCTGCCCCTCCCCTGGCCCAGCCTGAGGCTGTGTCCTCTTATCCTGTCCCTTGTTGCCTGGCAATAGGACAAGAGGAAATGGCCTCAAGCTGCACCACAGTAGAAGCCAGAACAAGAGAAGTGAAAACTTTGTTCATGAAGTGGCTGGACAGAGCCAAGAACATTGTTCCCCCACACAGTCCTGCTCAGGTGTGTGTGGATTTGAGCATCTGATGGGAGGCAGGCTCTGTACCCTCGAGATAACCTTCGCTGAGAGAGGTTCATGGTGAGACAGGGCAGGTGTTGGATCCAGACCCTCCTTCCCTCAGACTCATCCAGCCTCTTTGAGCTCAGGAAAGCTGTTTGCACTTCCCCAGTAAGACCAACCTGTATAAAAATCACAGATGATGCTGTGATGGAGCAGCTGATGGACACCTTGGAAATCTAAGCTTTGTCTCCTTTCCTTTGCAGGCCGGGCTGATCACCGATGCCAGGCTCAAGGAGCTCACCCCAGCCATGCCCGTCCTGTTCATCAGGGCCATCCCTGCTGACAAGCAGGATACCAGGGGCATGTATCCCTGTCCTCTGTACAAAACACGCCAGAGAGGCCCAACTTACGTGTGGACATTTAACCTTAAAACCAAGGACAGCCCTGCCAAGTGGGTGCTGGCTGGGGTGGCCCTGCTGCTGCAGGTCTAGGGGCACCACCACGCCCCTCTTTGCAAATCCCAGCATTGCCTTTCTCAGGCAATTTAAACACTTAAATGCTGAGGTTTTGCCCAAGCCAATGTCCATAACAGAGCCTGGGAGGGGTGACAGAGCTGCAGAGGGACATGTGGAGCAGGCTGGTGGCTGCTGTAAATCCAGAGCCTGTAATTCTTGCACTGCTGCACTGGAGCACTGGAAGATCCCAGCCTGCAGCCTGATATTCCACACCTCTGAGATTAAATGTAAATCTAATTTTTATTTCTAGTTCATGTTCCAAAGTAGTTTTAAAATTAGTGGACTTTTCCAAATCTCTCAGATAGTCCAGTCACTTGTGAAATTCTCCAGACCTTGTTCTTTGCTGTTTCTTTGCCACGTGTATGATGTTGAAAGCTGAGAGGTGAGCAGATGTTGTGGTTATAAACTGTTTCTTGCTAATTTTCTAAATTTTAGAAACACTGAAAATAGTGTTATTATCCAATGTGCTTAATGGAATCAACAGTAAAAATACAGCACAGGAGTTATTTTAAAGAATTTTTCATGGTCATAGAGACTTACTGGGTCTGGCTGAGCTGGAATTCCTTTCCCCCCCAGCAGCTCTCCCAGTGCTGTGCTCTGCACTGGCAGCCAGAAGGGTGTTGATAACACACCGATGTTTTGGCTCCCACTGAGCATCAGCACTACAACGTTCCTTCCTCCATCAAAGGGAGATGCTGGGAGGGGACACAGCCAGGCCATCTGCCCCAAGCTGGCCAAAGGGATGTTCCAGACCCTGTGATGTCAGCTCAGATATAAAAGCTGAGGCAGGAGCAGGAAGGGGGGCATTCATTGTCTCTGAGGTCCCTGAGCTGCAGCCCTGCTGATGGGGAGCACCCATGGCTGCTCGTGGGGAGCAGGGAACAAACCCTGATAACTTCTGCTTTGCTTTTGTGCACACAGACTTCTGCTCTGCTGTTTGCTTTAAATAAACTGCCTTGTCCCAACCCACCAGGTGTTTTCCCACCTTACTCTCTCCCCTGGCTGGGAAGGGGAGTGATGGAGCTGCTGGGTGAGCACCCGGCGTCCAGCCAAGGAAACCACCACAGTCCAGTGGGGGGGCGAGATAAAAGCAGTTGTGTATATATATATATATATTTTTTTTTTTCATGCTATAGGAATAGTAGCTATTGAATAGCAAGCTCCTGTGCAGGACACAGAGTTTGCTGGCTGCACTGCTTATCATTTTATTTTGCTAAGTTTTGGGAACATACTAATCTAAACAGTGCTTTGCTTTTACACTAATGGCCTTGCTGTGCTTGGGGAGTTGTCTTCTGGGGAGCTATCTGGGAACAGTGGAGAAATACACCCTTCCCCCCTCCCTGGCATTGATATAAATGGCTTTAGAATGAAGTCTGCTGCACTCCTGGATAATCCTTATGGGAGCTGTTTGGAAATGTTACTGTTACTGACTAATACTGTCAGCACATTACGGAGTTCTTGGAATCTGGTGTTCTCCTGGTGCAGGAGGAAACATACTTTAGGTGATGATTGATACACTGGGGTGTGCCCTGAGGTGCCCAGTTGCTGGGTGGCAGGGTGTGTAAGGACCTGGGCAGGCTCCTAGGGCGTTTGACACCTCCCATTCCCTGGGGCTTCACACCTGAACAGGTATTTGACCCCAGCAAACTGACACATCACCTGATGGAAGGGTGCCTTGCCTACCCCAATCAAAACCAGCAGCTTCTTGCTCTGTACTGGGGCCTGGCCTGTGCTTATCCAGCCACAGTTCAATGTTCTCAAAAGACTGTAGTGGAGGCAGGGATCCAAACTGCAATAGAGGACACTGTGGGTGAGGTGGGGACTGAAACCACAACAACAACAGTCATTGCCCCAGGAGTGACAAAGAAGAAATGGATAAGGCAAGCAACAGGTTCCTAGCAGTGATTAGTAAGGGAGGGAGAGGAGGAAGAGGAAGAAGGAGAAGGAGTAGAAGGAGGGGAGGGGGCAGATAAAAAAGCTGGTCCTTCAACAGAGGAAGTCAGACAAATCAAAGAGGGATCTGAGGTTACCCCGTCCCTGACTCGTCAGGACTCCAGGACTTAGAGAAAGATCACAGCCACCATCCTGCCTGGCTGCTTCGATGCTGGGACAGCAGGGCTGACCGTCAACAACTGCAAGGTGATGAAACCCAACAGCTGGGATCCCTTGCCAGAGATGGCAACACTGAAAGAGGAATTGCAAAGCAGAGAACAATTTACAGCCTTTGGAAACGGCTGCTCTTGGGTGTGAGGGAAAGGTGTCCATTCAAGGAAGATCTAATGAACTCCCCAAGGAAGTGGGTTACTGCAGATGAAGGTATCCAGTACTTGAGAGAATTAGCAGTGCTGGAAATCATCTGTAGTACTCTAAGAAGGGATGACACCCCCAAAGACCCAGAGGATGTTGCTTGCATGCTGGCTACGTGGAGGAAGGTGGTTCAAAGCACCCCTGTGTCATATTCCAGCAGTCTGGTGACATTATACTACCCAAAGATGGATCCACCAACTGTAGAGGATGCTTGTGGGAAGTGGAGAATAAACTGTGTTCTCTTTGCCTGGCTTCTGCTTTAATAAACTGCCTTGTCCCAACCCACCAGGTGTTTTCCCACCTTTCTCTCTGCCCTGTCTGGCTGGGAAGGGGGCTGATGGAGCGGCTGGGTGGGCACCCGGCATCCAGCCAAGGAAACCACCACACTAATAAAAGTCATTGTTCCTGGACTGGTCTCTAGAAGTTGCCTGTAGGCCTGTGCCATGTGTTTAATCACGGCACAGAGAGCAAACAGGGGGTCAGGTGGGAGGAACAAACCTGCCTGGGAGTTTAACATTTATCATCCTGACTGGGGTGGCTGAGAACTGATGTGTTCCCAGAGCAGAGCTGGGTGTGCAGGCCTTAGTGAGCCAGAGACACACAGAGCATTGCTCTGGACTGCAGGGGCTGAGCCCTGGGAGTTGGGAATCCCAGAATCCCAGAATGTGCTGAGCTGGAAGGGACCCCCAAGGATCATCCAGTCCAACCCTCAG
>NW_020956006.1:172005-176081 GCF_003031625.1 Empidonax traillii | reverse complement strand
GCCTGTTCAGTGCCCAACCAGCCTGTGGGGGAAGAACCTTTTGCTGAGATCCACCCTGAGCCTGCCCTGACACAGCTCCAGCCATTCCCTGGGGGCTGTCCCTGCTCCCCCCAGAGCAGAGCTCAGTCCTGCCCCTCCTCTGCCCCTCCTTTGGAAGTTGTCCCCTCTGAGCTCTGCTCTGCTCCATATCTTCCAGCACCTGGAAGCTCCATCCACTTATGGGTTAACCTATTAAACTGCCTTTACCTCAACCCACGAGTTTATTTATCTCAACCCACCAGTTTTCATACTTTTGGCCTTTCATCTCATTCCATCCCTGTGGGAGGGAGGGAGCCAGGGAGTGTGTGGGGCTTGGCTGCTCCTGGGGTAAAGCAGGACAGTGAACTGTGGGCAGTGTTTGGTTTCTCAGGGCTTCCTATCAAACTGAGCAGCTTTAACTGGAGAAGACATGGTCAGCTCTCTGCCAGTTCAGGGCACCAACTTCCCTCCCAGTGAGCGTCCTGCAGGAGGGTAAAGTCCTCAGGCTTTGCAGGAGATCCACAGGAACTCTCTTGCTCTGAGCAGCACAACAGCTCTTCCTGCAGGAACCAGAAGATACAAAATCCTTTTTTTTTTTTTTTTTGCAGTCCTGGAGAACAGCAAACTTCTGGATGAGGGTGGGAAAACTCTCTGCTAAGAACTTTGTTTAATTGCCAGGCAGTGTCTCCAAGGTACAGCCCCAAAAATTAATGATGAAGAAGTTAGTTATGGCTTAGCAAAAGACATCTGCAAATATCTAAAGCAACGGAGAGAGCTGGTTTAAGCTGCCTATTTTAAAATGCTTCTAACCCATAAATGAGAGTCTGTGGACTATCCCACATAATGAGTACCTGGCTAGAAGAGGTCTGTTAGCTGGGGAAAGCTATGCTATTACATTAAATCCCTCCCAGTTTAAATTAAAACCTGCCAATTAGATGTGTAATGTACACTGGTCACTTCCCACGGCTTTGCAAAGCTGGGCACATCAAATACTCCGTGGATTTTACCATTCAGGAGATTCTGTTGCATAAACAGAGCACTGTCGAACACAGAAAAGCAGGACCAGAATGTAGAGTAAGTGCATCGTGCTCCAGATAATCCATCGTGCTGGATTAGTCCTTCTTAGGTATTTCCTCAATGTTTCTTTACCATGGGGGATTTCTTACTCTTTACAACCCCCTGACAGGAGGGGGGAGCCGGGGGGGGGTCGGGCTCTGCTCCCAGGGAACAGGGACAGGAGGAGAGGGAACGGCCTCCAGCTGTGCCAGGGGAGGCTCAGGTGGGACATCAGGAGGAATTTCCTCATGGAAAGGGTGGTCAGGCCTTGGCAGGGGCTGCCCAGGGAGGTTTGGAGTCCCCACCCCTGGAGGTGTCCCAGGCAGGCCTGGCCGTGGCACTCAGTGCTCTGGGCTGGGGGACAGGGTGGGGATGGGGAGAGGGTGGACTCCATGGGCTGGGAGGGCTTTTCCAACCTCAGGGATTCTCTGCGTGATTCCGTGATTCTCAGTGCTCTGTTTGTGGGATTTGCTGCCGTTTTGGAGACTGTCACTGTCATAAATTCCAGGCTGCTTCTCTTTCAAAACTTTTCCTCCTTTTTCGAGCTCACAGGGGCCTCTCTCTGCTCAGTGCTGCCCCTCAAACCTTCAGCAAAGGAGAAGCTCAGTAACTCCCCAGGCACTGCCTGCTCTTTCCAGAGCCACAGCCTGGGCTGTTCTCTTGCCAGCTGAAGAAGAATGGGCTGTTGACAACAAAATTAATCCGATTGTTTTATTATATATATCTCCCTGCATAATTCACCAGTTGGGCAGGCAGGGGAGTGGGGAGATATTTATAGATACTAGAAATGTCACCAGGGTGCTCATTCCTCATCCTTTGAAAATCATCACAGGAGAGTTGGCTGCAAAATGCTACAAGACGATGGTGAATAATTTGGTGCTTTAGGGGGTGAAAAAAAAAATCTGACAGGTGTGAGATATTCCAGCCATATCTGCCCAAAGCAGGCCATTAAATCCAGCTGCCAGGCTGGTCACTGGGAGCAGTGCATTGGCAAAGATCTACATTGTCTGTCCCTGAGCTCTCAGAAGAGCTGCCCACTTGGCATTGCCAATGTGCCCCTTCCTGCCTGCCCTGCCTGCAGTGGAGAGACTGTCCAGAGCCCCATCCCCAGAGCTGGCACAGCCAGTGCTGAGGGCTGAGCACTTTGGGTGACCTTGAGGCACATCTGAGGTTGGGTTGGAGCAGGGCAGGGGTTTGGGCAGTGCTGGGAGCTGTGCCAGCAGGGTGGGCAATGGGGCAGGGGGTCAGGTGGGACCCCACCTGTGCTGCCTCCAGCTCTGGGGTCCCCAGCACAGGAAACACGGAGCTCTTGAGGCAAGGCCAGGGGAGGCACTAAAATGATCAGAGGGCTGGAGAGCAGCTCTGCTGGGAGGAAAGGCTGGGAGTGTTGGGATTGCTCAGCCTGGAGGAGAAAAGCTTTGGGGTGACCTAATTAAGGCTGGTGCCCAACCATTCTCTGGGGGAAGAATCTTTTCCTAGAAAAATCCAGCCTAGCCTTCCCCTGATGGAGAGCAGAGACTGGAGCTGCCCCTCCCTGCCAGGGGGATCCCAGACTGGCTCAGCCTTTCTGTATCTCCACGGGGTTGCTTTGGGCCTGAGTCCTCAAAAGGTCTGTGGTCAATTAGTTAACTCCAGGCTGGTGACATTTTCCAAAGAGATGAAAGTGAAAGGAGGAAAACTGCTCTTGGACACTTAATGTCAGGGAAAATTGACTGAACTCTCCTGGGACAGAGAAGTGTCTTTCCCACAGCCTGGGAGTGTTTTACCTGCTGCAAATTATAACTGGCAGAAGAGCACAGTTCAAAGTGGAGTCTTCACAAATGCTTTGGAATCGTGTCCCATATTTGGGGGTTAACCAGCTCCATTCTGCTGCAACTGTTGCTCACAGAGCAAAGGAAAATGAGGACTAGACATACAAAAGCAGAGCCTGGTCCAAGGGCAGTAGACTGGGCCCACTGGAGCAAAGTAATTGCAGCTATAATTGGGCACTTGTGATGCCCAGGGATGCAAATTCTGCCTGTGTCACTGCTCAAGTATTTACAGCACAAAACTTGCTGCAGTGTATCAGCTGGATGCATTCACTTTATAAAGCAGCATTAATATATTTAATTAGCAATGGCTTATTAGATTCATGTCTGTTATTATGCATTGTTTTTTGAATTATTATAATTGCCCAAACAGATCTACAAATGTATTTACCTTGTTAATGGCTGTGAACCTCACTTTAAAAGCTTTTAGACTGTAGAAGATGTTCACAGAGTCATAAGCAGCCCTTGTAATTGGAGTGCTGAGGTGGCTGTTAGAGCAGAAAGGTGGTTTGGGGCTGTAAACACGTTGTCTGAAGCACTTGAAAGCCACTTACCTATGTGCAAACTTTAGGATTCACTTTAAGGACACTTTTACAACATTCATTTTGATTAAATGCTGTGAGGTGAAACCCTGAGCCTCAATTCAGTGTCTTGGTTTAATGTTTCCGAGGGTCTGTTGGGAGCAGCAGTGCTTGGCACTGGCAGAACTGCAGCCAGAAGCAGAGGGGGGATTTCCCCAAAACTTCTTCTCAGCTGGGGTTCACCCACCTGAGGAAGTTCTCAAGGGCTCAAGGGTGCAGGGAAGACCTGCCCCAGCCTTGTCCCCCTCTCTGCTCCCCCCAGATCCTGGAGGAACCAGGGCTGCCCTGGGGCTTGGGAGGTGCCAGGGGGAAGGATGGGCAGGAGATGCTTTCAGACAAGGACTGGCCCATGAACCTCAAAGGAGTGACTGGAGCTGATGATGAAGTGCTCATTATTATAATTTCTGTCCCTGTGAATGGCCTGGAGCTGTGTCAGGGCAGGCTCAGGGTGGATCTCAGCAAAAGGTTCTTCCCCCACAGGCTGGTTGGGCACTGAACAGGCTCCCCAGGGCAGTGGGCACAGCCCCAAGGCTGCCAGAGCTGCAGGAGGCTTTGGATGATCCTCTGGGGCACAGGGGGTGACTCTTGGGGCTGGGCCTGTGCAGGGCTGAGG
>NW_020956006.1:163983-171755 GCF_003031625.1 Empidonax traillii | reverse complement strand
TGTGAATGGCCTGGAGCTGTGTCAGGGCAGGCTCAGGGTGGATCTCAGCAAAAGGTTCTTCCCCCACAGGCTGGTTGGGCACTGAACAGGCTCCCCAGGGCAGTGGGCACAGCCCCAAGGCTGCCAGAGCTGCAGGAGGCTTTGGATGATCCTCTGGGGCACAGGGGGTGACTCTTGGGGATGGGCCTGGGCAGGGCTGAGGGTTGGACTGGGTGATCCTTGGGGGTCCCTTCCAGCTCAGACCATTCTGTGTTTCTGTGAGTGCCCAGCACAGGCTGTGGCAGCAACACCAGCGTGCCAGGAGCCCCCACATCCCATCCCAGGGGAAGCTTTTGGGGCTGAGCTGCCCATCCAGGCTCTCTGGAGGCATCACAGCGTTTCCCTCTTCCAGTCCTCCCCTGTGCCACCACCACCCCAGCAGGAACACACCCGGCACCAGATGTCAGAGCCACCCTCCCTGAATGCCCCTGACTGGGGCCAGCTCTGCAAGGGGCAGGGGGAGGTCCTAAAGAGGGAGATGTTTTCCATGCACAGCTCAGCCTGACTTTTGGAGGAGCTGGGGACCCTTGAGGTTCAGGGGGTTGATGTTGCCAAGCACATTTTTGGGGAAAAAACAAGGGCATTCCCTCTGTGACCCTTCAACAGTGTCACCCTGCTGTGACATTGCACGGGGTCGTGATAAACAACGTGTGTTTGCTTTGAATCCAGTCAAAGATTTAACTCAGAGAACCATAGAATTATGCAGATTAGGCAGAATTTACCTTTTCAAGTTAAAGAGCTGCTTGAAATTGTTGATGGAAAATGGCACTGGATTTTTTTACTGGTTTTGTTTCTTTGTTTTAAGCTACAATTTAAGTTTTAATTTTTAAGCACAATCATCTTCCTTCAGCTGAAAAGTTGCAGGGCTGCATGAAGGTGAATATTTGTGGGGAAAAAGACTCAAAATGGTCAATATTTGAAGCTGCCTGCAAAACTGGATAAAGAAACTCCTCCAAAGGGAGGTCAGAACACAGCTGGATTTGGGCACTGGATGTGCTTATACCAAAACAGGGCAGAGTTTAGGGCCCCAGAAAAGAGGGAGACGTGTGGTGGAAGGGACCTTAGAAACAACTGAGAATTTCTATTATTTTTAGATTTATTGAGGTTAAAAAGATCATCAAGTCCAACCTTAGTCTGGTCCATGCTGGGACCAGTCTGATAGCTTGAGATCTATCGACGATTCACCACCAAAGGAGTTTATTGCTGGCAGTTTCCTTCCATTTGTTACCAAAATGGGGAGAGTCCAACACCCCTTTGCCACTGCTGCCCCCTGGGAGATCCTCCCATCCAGGGAGCATTTCCCACTGCTGGAAGCACAAGGCACAGGGAGTGAAGGGGAAGGGAGGAGAGGGGAGGGGAGGGAAGAGGACTGTGGCACTGAGTGTAATTTCAGGGATCAGATATGGAAAAACATCCTGGCCCTGTGTCAAGGGATGATCAAGACAGGCCCAAAGCACCTCCTTCCACCTGCTCCTGTTTTTTTTGAAGGAACCCCCCAGGGAGCCTTGACATGTTCTCTGCTCAAATTCTCTGCTTTGGACAGAGTCTGGTGGTCCTGATGCAAGTTGTGCATGTTGGGAAATATTTGCCTGTGCTCCCTGAGGCAGGCAGTGAATCCCACCATCAGATGGGGGTGTAAATGTCTCCTGGGCTCAACGACACACCTGTGGCTCCCCAAGGCAGCACCGAGCCCACTGCTCATCCAGTGCTGCTCACATTGGAATATCTGGGAATTTCCAAAGCCCCTTCATGAAAAGGCCACATGGGACAACCAAATGGATGAGGACAGAAGGTGAATGAAAGGCCATGTGGAATCCCTCTAAGGCTGAATTAAATGCCAGGCTTTGGGGCTTTAGAGGACGTGGGTCTTGCCAAGTAAACAAATGATGCAGTTGCAGGTTGGGCTGACAAAGGTAACTGCACAAACTGCAGAGACGTAATGGGCTAAGTCCACAGGAGGCATTTCAGTTAATAATGCATAATATGCCAATGACATTTTCATTTGGGAAGTGCAGGCAGTGGGTGGGGGTGGCTGCTCCTCAGGGATCAGGAGGAAGCACTCAGTCAGGGAGCATGGCCCTGCTGGGCTCTCACAGTGGAAGGGACCAGTGCTGGCAACACATCTGCCCGGTGGAGCTGGAAGAAGGTGTTCAGAGCACAGCAGTGACCTGGGAACAGCTCCTTTCCTGATGGGGATTCCTGCTCCCAGGGCTGCCTCACAGCCCATGGAGTTCAGTTAACAGCCCATCTGCAGAGCTGAGAGCTGCTCATCCCTCAGTCATGGGGAGAGTGGAGCCATTGCCTTTGCTTCTGCTCCTCAGCTTTGGAGAGAAGGGCAATGTCTCAGGGCAATTTCCAGAGACAATCCCCTCCCCCTCTGGGCTGGGGGTGCTTCCCTCTGTGCTCCACATCCTCTGCTGCAGCCCAAGGGGTGAATTAACTCCTCAAGGAAGGTGCTTCCAAGGGTAATTGTAGAACCAATCCTGGCTCTGCTCTGAGGCCACAGAGGAGCCAGCAGGGCCCGGTGTTCAGCCAACCTAGGGGTTTGCTCTGCCTGCCCACAGGTCTTTGATCCTCCCTTTGTGCTATCCAGGCCACCTCCCTTACCTGTGGCTCTCTGGACTCTCTTGTCCCCAGCTGGTTTGGTTCAGGAACATCTGGGCTGAGTCGATGGCAGCATCTGGTGCTGACACAGGCCAGGTTGGTGGGACAGGATGAACAGCATGTGGCTGAGGACTCCTGGAGCCAAGTGTCAGGCTCCTGCACAGAGGGTGGGGACAGGAACGAGCAGCAAATTAATGAGACATTTGGTTGCCAGCTGGGACAGACTTGACTGCAGATGACCTCTGCATCTGGGAGCAGTGCCAGGCAGGAGAATGGGACAACTGGGATGAACTGATGCAGATAACAATAAAAAACCTCTATTAACACTGACAAAGGAGGAGAGTAAAGAAGTGCTTTGTCAGGAGGCACCTCTCCCCCTCAGCCTCCATGTGCACACAGTGAATTGTCTGGTTTGATGTTGTGTGCCTAAAGAACAGGCTGAGATTGATGTAAGACACACCAAGAGAGCTTCCTGCTCACCCTGGCCAACACTCATCACCCACCTTCCCTTATGATGAGCTGATCACAGTATGACAAGTAGGGAGGGTTCCTCCAAACATTCCCTGAGGCCCCATCTCAAAGCTGTGCTAAATCCTTGCAGCTCTCCATGGTGTTATACACAAGATGCATGTATAATAAATATTTATAATTATTTTAATAATGTATGGCTTCTAAGACAACGTGGCAGCCAAGTGTTGTACTGGGAAATCAAGATGCATCCAGTAGCAGAGAGCAGCCCAAGATGGTGCATTGCCCACACCCATCTTCAGATAAGCCAGCAAGAAACACTTTTAGTCTTGCAGGAAAGTGCTCTTTGGTTAAACCCGTAGCAGAATGTGGATTTCAGAGAGGTGGATGGGCAAGACACAAAGGAAAGGGCAGTGCACAGTGAGACCTTCCACACACCCATTTGGACTGGAAGGAAGCAGGGGGTGTGTTGGCTGACAGACCCAGAGGAAGGTCCTGCTCACCCCTGGAGATGCAGAGCTGCCAGGAGGTGGGTGAGGACCACATGCAAAGCTCTAAGGGGGATTTTTGGTGCTTCCCCAGGTCACTGCTGCACAAACACTTGGTTATCCAATTCTTTTAGATTCCACCGAAGATTAACTCAGCTTTTCACCTCCACTTGCAAAGAGTGGCCAGGACAATGTGTGTTTGCCTGAACAGACTCTTGACGCAGGTGGGAGGTCAGCTGGAGGTGAAACACAGACGTGTCTCTCTGCAAAGCCCGTGGGGAGCTGAGACCGCTGGTTCAAAATCACCCTGAGGTCTGGGTGGTGTCACAGGCTGGAGTTTGGGCTGCTCCACAGAGCATGTGGTGGGTGAAACCACACCAGACCAAGGACACATCTTACTCAAAAGTAATCCTTTAAATAATTGAGAGAGAGAGAGAGAGAGAGAGTTCATTAGTTCAGTGGGTGCTCATTCCTGTAGCATCTTTCCTGGTAAAGATCTGCACATTTTCCCCACAATGAACGTGCCTGGCTCCAGCTCCCAGACACTGACCCTGTTACCTTTCCCAATCTATTGAGGAGCCTTTCAGAACTTGGTGTTTTTCCACATTAAGCTGCTCTGTGCTGTGAGCACATTGTCTTTCAAATGTCTCCTCAATTAGCTAAACAGGTTGAGGTTTTAAATCCTTCACTTCAAAGTGTCCTCTCCTACCCTCAAATCATTTTTATGGTTCTTTTTTTGCGCTCTCTCGCTTTTTATCATCCCTCTACTGTGTGTGCTGGTCTCAGCCAGTCATCCCCAGGGGCTGGAGTCACCTCCCTGCCCTGGGACCTCTCTGCTCTTGGAACATCTCAGAGCAGTGTTGGCTTTGCTGCTGCTGAGTCACGCTGAGTTCCTGTGTTCCTCTGACCCCTAAATCCAGGGCAATGTTGGAACTTTTGGGATCAGCTTTGGGCACAGCTGAGTCAGCTGCAAAGCCAGACCTATCTGCCAGAGCACCGGGGAGCAGAACTAAGGAGGAAAAACATGCATGGGATGGAAAATGATCTTTCCTATGCTCATCACCTTAAAAACAGTTGCTCTGGGTTTGCTCCAGGGTGCTGTTACCCCTCTGTTTGGCAGAGCAGAGTGTCCCAGAGCTCCCCCAAGGCTGGCTCTGCCACCCTTTCCAGGAAGAAAATCTTCTGATGTCCAAGGTGCCCCTCCCCTGAGGCCCATTTCCTCTTGTCCTGTCAGTGGTCGCCTGCAATGAGGAACTTGGTTTTCTGAAGAGCTTCAGAACAGCTTGGCTTTGGGGCGCTCCTGGAAATCTGAGTCACAGCCTGGGACAAATCAGCCAGGATAAAAAACCTGTCTCCATCCACTGCAGTTGGGGAAAACCTGCTGTACCTGATCCAGCTGTGCCCAGGTGGTCTGGGCTTAGGAACGAGTTTGTTACAGCCTGAGCTTCCACGGGGTGCTGAGACCACACCCACAACCATCACCATTCCATGTTTACCCCCTCCATCTCCATGCCAAAATCCTTCAGCCTTTGGTTTAGGGCTCCTCTGTTCCACACAGCCCTTCTGTGAGGGCAGTGCCTGCCCTGAGATCCAATTGTCCTGACCACCTGTGTGGCTGATGGGAAGATGAACCCATCATGTCCTGGAGAGCAGGGCAGCAGGGTCAGGCTGGGGACATGTGTGGCAGAGGTGGCTCTGTGCTGGGGCCATGTAGTGTTTTATTAACTACAACCCAAGAAGGTGGTTTGGGCTTTTGGGACAAAGAGAAATTATCTGCCGTTACATCGAGAGCCTTTGAATTCCAACCCAGAAAGTCTCTGAATTCCAATGCTCCAGAGCCCAGACAGTGACTAATGGGCTCTTCAACAGGTGCTAATTTGAATTTACCTTGGGAAAAATACGTGAAGTGGAAGGCAATTAATCAGATAATCCAACATTTGACTAAATCCCTTCCTTGAACTCTTTGATCCATCCAATTACCAGCTACCAGGCTGCCTTGGAAAAACACCTTCAGACTTAACAGGGATGGGTGAAAATCAGGAATTAGCACCCCCAGTGCTCACAGCTGGGCCAATAAGGGACCTGGCTGGGGGAGAAGGAGGATTGCTACTCCTGAGGGTCACTCAGCAGTGCCATGTCCCAGCCAGCTCCAGGGGACACCCAAATCTCCACAGAAATAGTCCTTCGGTGTCAGGATTCCCCACATACACATGCAATGAGTAAATCTGAGTGCACTATACTGGGAGTGAATTTATTAGAATCATGGAACCATGGATTGGTTTGGGTCGGAATGGACCTTAAAGTTCATCTTGTTCCACCTCCCTTCCATGGGCAGGGACACCTTCCACCAGACCAGGTTGCTCAGAGGAGCAACCTGGCCTTGGACACTTCCTGGCAAAGTGACAGGGGAGCCCAGGAGCAGGGACATGGATGAAGGTCACTCCCAGCTTATTCTGCCCCAGTGGGAAGGAAAAAGGAGCCATTTACATGAGTTTACAAAGCTGTGCCTTACAGAGTCAGGGCATCCCTGAGTGCCTACAAATGGTTGGAGTGAATGGGCAGAGGCCCTGCAGTCAGAGCTCGCTGGGGACAGTGCCAGGTCATATGTGGCCAGCACCCTGCAGGGCTCCTGGACAAGCTGTCCAGCCAACAAGCTCTGTCTCTAGAGCCAAATTTGCAGCCTCTGCCAGCAGACACCTGAAACACTTGGCCCCCTTCCTCTGGTTCAGTCTGCATTGCATAATCATTGGCAGGCAAATCACAGAACCAGAAAATGCTTTGGGTTGGAAGCTCAGCCCCTTCCACCCCCTGCCATGGGGAACCTTCCACAGTCCCAGGTTGCACCAAGCCCCGTCCAACCTGGCCTTGAAATGTCTCCCAATGTCTTCCTTAGGTTAGAAGCTGTTCCCTGCTGGTGTGAGAGAGGAGAAGGTGCAGAAAAAGGCTGCTCCAGCAGACTGGCCTTCAATATCCAGCAGCAAAATCACTTCACTATCTAAGATAATCCTGGAGTCTCTGGGTAGGGGTGCTAGGATGGGACTCACTGCACAGACTGCAGGGACAGGACACTGTGAGAGTGCAGGGCTGGGTTTTCAGGAAATCAACACTCCCCCCAAAACTGTAGGGGAGGTTTAGGTTGGATCTCAGCAAAAGGTTCTTCCCCCACAGGCTGGTTGGGCACTGAACAGGCTCCCCAGGGCAGTGGGCACAGCCCCAAGGCTGCCAGAGCTGCAGGAGGCTTTGGATGATCCTCTGGGGCACAGGGGGGGACTCTTGGGGATGGGCCTGTGCAAGGCCAGGAGTTGGACTGGATGATCCTTGGAGGTCCCTTCCAGCTCAGCACATTCTGGGATTCTGTGTCCAGCCTCTACTTTGCAGTGGCTGCAGCCCCATCCTTCCCTGGGAGCAGAGATGGGACACTGCCAGTCCCATGAGCAGCTGAACTCAACCATGTCCCAAGATATTTTGGTTCCTCTCCCTCTTCACCCAAAGCACAAATGCACTCTTTTCCTACCAACAAACTTGCACACAAAGGTGGCACCAAAGAGGTTGTACTCTGTGGAAACCAGCCCAGCCTGGAGGGACAGAGGGAGCTGGTGGGTGATCTCTCTGCAGTCAACTGATGTAAACAGCCTGAGGGGCCTGAGTTAGTGGAGGAGATTAACCCAAAACCTCAGCCAGATTCCCCTGGTGGTAAAGCTTTTCCAGCACGGTTGGCTGAGTCTCCATATTTTTAAAGCCAGCTCTGCATGTCCCCAGGCCAAGTTTTCTAAAACATGGGCAGATCAGAGAGACCACCTCATCCTCATCCCCATCCACCATTCTCAGGCAGTCCTCTTTTACCACCCACTCCTTGGAGACTCCAGTCAAAGCAGCTCTTGAAGCCCATAGAGGGGATGTTTCTGTGCAAACACAGCCACTGAGAAAGGCTGGTAAATGCCTCTTTATTCCCCTCTCAGCAGGCAGCTCAATTTGTCTCTAATGAGCATGAACATACTCTCCTGCCATCACTCACTGCAATTACTCCGGACTCACTGGCTGCACATGGAGAGCTGGGATATCCAGGGAACAGCTGGGATACCAAGGGAACAGCTGGGATACCCAGGGAACAGCCTGTGCCACAGCAGAGCCTCAGTGGCAGCTCCTGATGGGCACTGTGACCAGGCCATGCTG
>NW_020956006.1:143356-163169 GCF_003031625.1 Empidonax traillii | reverse complement strand
GCAGGCTCAGGGTGGATCTCAGCAAAAGGTTCTTCCCCCACAGGCTGGTTGGGCACTGAACAGGCTCCCCAGGGCAGTGGGCACAGCCCCAAGGCTGCCAGAGCTGCAGGAGGCTTTGGATGATCCTCTGGGGCACAGGGGGTGACTCTTGGGGCTGGGCCTGTGCAGGGCTGAGGGTTGGACTGGATGGTCCTTGTGGGTCCCTTCCAGCTCAGCACACTCTGGGATTCTGGGATTCTGTGACTTCAGGTTTCTCTCCTTGGGGCAATGAGTTCCCCTTCAGCTTGAAGCACCAGTGGCAGGATTTGGCTGCTGCAGCAGCACTGATGGGTGAGCACACAGGTTGCCATAGGGTGGAGAGACAAGCTGGGGCCCTGAACTGGCAGCTGTTCCCTTCATGGAGTCTACACAGATGGGCAAAAGTTTAGGGTGCAGCACCGTGTTTTCTGAGGCAGAAGAAATCACTGGCCCTGGACGCTGGTGGACAGGCATCTGTCACTCTTTGCTCAAGATTGCCAAAGGCTTTTGCACAGTCTCTGCAGGGACACTGCCTAAAGGTTCCTGGAGAATTGATAATGGGTGTTTGAGGCATTTTCACCGGGCACTGTGCAAATCCAGGACAGCATCCAATCATTACCTCCCCAGACACAGCCGTGGGGTGAGTGTGGGCTGAGCTGAGCAGGCTTTTGGCCATTCACACAATCAGAGAAATGCTCAGAGACAACACTTGGTGCATTTCAGAGATATTTACATTGGGATCTTCAAATGATCTAAAAGTCAGTTTTACTCAAGTAAAAATAATATTTTTTGGTCTAAAACATTCTCAAAATATAAAAACAAACACTTGCAAACAGGAAAACCCAGCCTGCTCTAATCTCATCTCACAAATAAGGGATATAAAGTTTCAGCATCCTTTTCCCAGTCCAGGCAATGGGCTACACTGACAATCCCTGTTTTCTGTTGTCCTGCTGCTTGGACTATTTTCTTTGCCTCTCTCTACACACCAAAAAAGGCACAGTTGAAATTGGTGATCACTGCATTTCTCTTTTTCTGAAGTGCTGAGGAGAGGAATGAACTACAGGAGTGATTTTGCCTCCAGCCATGACCTGAGCACAACACAACAGGCTAACCCAGCCCTCCTGCCTGAGATTCTGCCTGTTAGAGAACTGCATCAGGGATCCAAAGAATCCAAAATTAATATTTATAATGGGCTTCAAAGGAGGTGGAGCAGAGCAGCCCCATCTCAGAGGTGGCTGGTTTTACAAGAAGGCTCCTTGCAGAAGATCCCACAATTAAGGCCACAGTAATTGGAACAGAGTAACAATTTCTTGGTAGGATGGTGACTGGGTGAGCAGTGCAGGGCTTTTATTACTAATTAGATTCTGGTCTATAGAGTGATATCCCTGAGTTTTAAGGTCCCTCCCTTTCCTTCTGTGCTTGTTTTGTTGTGCTCTGGTGTTGCCACAGCAGGCAGGGTTTGGGTGATGTGTGACAGCATGTCCTACGTGGAGAGACTCCTTTCCACATGATTATACCCAAACTTTACTTTGGGTGACATTTTTCAGGAAAGATTCTGCATCAAACCGAAAAACTGGGAGCTGACATGAGAAAAATAGGGGAGGACTGGGAGGTGAAGATAAGATTGCATTTAAGGAGGATTTATTAAAAAGAATGAAACTGAGGATATTCCCTGTGATTACACAGAGCTCCAGAACATTTAGGGAATACCAAAAAGAATCCCAGAATCCCAGAATATGCTGGGTTGGAAGGGACCCCCAAGGATCATCCAGTCCAACCCTCAGCCCTGCACAGGCCCATCCCCAAGAGTCACCCCCTGTGCCCCAGAGGATCATCCAAAGCCTCCTGCAGCTCTGGCAGCCTTGGGGCTGTGCCCACTGCCCTGGGGAGCCTGTTCCAGCAGTCTGAGGATCCATTCCATGAGTTCACATCCCATTTGCTGTGACTCCATCTCCCTACTGCACAAACAGACCTTCCCTGGGCCAGCCCTGGGCTGGAGGAACACTCTTGGCTGTAGAGCCCTGCCTCAAACCCAGGAGCAGTTTTGGGCATGGAGAAGAGCTGGCTGGTGTTGGATCATGGGCACAATGCTGACTGGGAGTTCAGCTCTGTGTCTCCATCACACACGAAGGATTTGCTGATCCTGTGCCTCATTTCTGGGTAAGGTGGCACCTGATTTGCAGGAATACTCCAAATTCAGGTCTGCAGCTGAGGCTTTAAGCCCAAAGGTGCTGTATGATGGTAAAACTTCCAAAAATCTGTTCCTTTTTTTAAAGCCAGCCCTCATCTCTTGCCTCCCCAGGCTTCAGTTCTTTGTCTGAACAATGAGAATGACACCAGCCCTTCATCTGGGTGTCTGGAGATAAACTTGGCTCTCCAGAGCCTCATCTGTGCTGGTGATGAATGCCGTGGAAAAGGCTTCTGCAAGTGAGTCATCCCTGAAATGTGGACAGCTGAAAAGGCATCCTCTCTCAGGGCCAGGGCTGGGAATTTGTCTCTCATCTTCTGTGAATGCCAGGCTGGTCAATAAGAGGGACAATAATGGATGGCATTGCTCCACCAGAGAGCACTGAGTCTGTTCAGGACAGGCAGTGAGGCAGGACCTGCATAAGATAAGGCGGGGCAAGGGGTTTATTTCCCAGGACTTCAGAGGCAGAGAATCAGTCCAGAGACCCCTACCCAGAAGGCACAAGCCTCCACTATTGTAGATGATGACTGATGAAGCCCTGGCACAGCCCAGGGCAGTGGTGGAGTCCCCATCCCTGGAGGGAGCTAACAGCAGTGTGGATGTGTCACATGGGGACACGGGGCAGTGGTGGCCTTGGCAGTGCTGGGGGAACGATTGGACTTGATGATCTCAGGGGTCTTTTCCAACCTAAACAATTCTATAATTCAGTGACTGTGTCTTGTGTTGGGGACACTCAGCTTCCCTGGGGGAAGGTTTTTCAGTGACCAGCTGCCAGCCTTGTGCGCTGTGAGAGTGTCTGAGTCCCACAGTGACACCCCTCCTGCTGCCCTAGAAAACTGTGTGCACCAGACTAGTCCCCTTCTTGTTAAAGACCAGTAATGAGGCAAAAAAAGCTGAATGCTGGATTTAATTAGTCCAAGAAGACCATATGGCTGAACCTGTGATCCAGGTGTGCTCAGGGCATGGGACCAAGGGCCAGCACAGGAGCAGCAGGTTGGTTGGTAGGGTCAAAGAGGCTTTGAATTGTTTTTAGGTGCTTGTGTGGAGAGACACAACCCTCAGTGTCCTGAAAGCGTGGCCCAGTTCTTCTTCTGCCTTTTCCCACCGTGGCTTGGAATAGAAACCTGTGTGTGATATTTTGGTGTCCTTGGAGGACTCTGCAAATGAAGCAGTGCTGGGTGTCACCCTGGCAGATGAGCCTGCACAGCCCCTCCTGACTGCCCAGCAAGGCTGGGTCTGCAAATCCCAGCACCTGGCTGAGCCAAGGGTTCCCCTGGGCTCCAGCACTGCCTGTGGTGGCAGAACAGCGGTGACCAAAGGTGGTGACACAGCTGCTCTCACAACTCATATCCCAGGCTCCTTCAGCCTCTCCTGCTGTCGCTGACACAGCAGGTGGGGGAAGTCATGGGTGAGAGGCAACCCAACATCCAGTGTGTTCATGGAGAATACTCCTTGCTGGGGAAACCTTTGGGATCTGGATGACTGTGTGATCCATCCATCCAGCTGGAGAGAAAGTACAGCTGGAGACTGCTGGGGGAAGCTTGAACAGTGCAGTGTTATTCACCTTTTAAATATGTCAGAATTAGGTGTCTCAACTGAGAAAAAATGTCCCTCTCTGGGTGTCCCCAGAGGACAATTGGTCTGAGACAGCTGGTACAGCTGCACCAAGACATTGAACTGTCAGCTCTGGAAGCAGGGACGGAGGAATCCTGGCCTGGCAGGGCTGAGGCAGCTCCTGAGCTTTGCTACAGCCAAGCAGAATTTTGATCACTACAGGTAGTGACTTATAACTCTCCAGAATCACTAGACAGGGCCAAGGAGCTCTTAGGCAGCAGTGGGACACAATAATCTAAACGACCACTGAGTCAGCCCTGAGTTGACTTCTGACCTGATGTAGCCTTGTGTCAAGCAAGAAGAGGCAACAAGATGAGCAGCAAAAACCTCTCTGGCTGGTTTTGGGTGGTGTAAAACGGGCACATGATGCAGATGACCTGTGAGATCTGTTCTCTCACCTCCCCTGGATGCCCCTGTCCCACAGCAAGCACCCTGGGAGTTCCTGCAAAGCTGGAGCTCACTGTGCCCTTGGCAGAGGCTGAGCTTTGTGGGCAGCCCAAAGTTCGGACTGGGTTAAATAAAAAGTGCTTCCCACACCTGGAGGCAGAAAAGAAGAGCTGTTACCTGTCATTTCAGCAAGGAGGGAAATGGGGAACTGCATCTTATTCCCAGTCTGCTCCTGACTCACTCTGTGAGTGGGGTGAGTCACTTCCAAAGGTCTCTCCTTCCAAGTCCTCCCTGCTCTGCAGGGAATGGTAATGCTCCTGGAAGCTCATCCAAGCTCCATTCATTATTAAATGCCTTTAAATGTGTTACAGCCTGGGAGGAAATGCCTTGTGGCCACAGAACTCTGCTCTGTGGGCAGAAAACACTCCCAGGCTTGAAGGGAACTTCAACCCACAGAAGGACTCACTGAGCTGTGGGTTTTGACTGTGAAAATAGCTGAGAGAAAGGTGGTTTCCTGTTTAGAGAATTACTGTGGCAATAAGACTTAGTGCTGGCAGCCATCCAGCATTTATTGCAGTGGGAAAAAACCTATTTCGTGTCTTCTTGGTATTTGTTCCAGGGACACTCACCTGGCTTCAGCTCTCAGCAGCTGCTCCTCCTGAGCCTGGATTAAAGAGCTTTTTAACACCCCGCACTTTTCACCCCCTAAAAGTGCTTATACCTGGTGACCATGTCACCTCAGAGCCTCTCACTTTGAGCTGAAATGCTGAGCTCTGTAAAAATGTCATTGAAAAGCATTTCCCCAACTCAGTTTGGAGTCGGGCTGCTTCTCCACCAGGACATCCACAGCCACCCCACAGCCCTGCTCCTGGTCCTGCAGGTGTGACAGAACTTGTGGCATTAGGGCACCTTCTCTTCAAAGGCCCCAGCCCACCCTTGACTCAGAATTTCCCTCTTTTATTGCTTTTTGCATCCCAATCCCTCTGTGCTCTGAAACTTTTAGCAGTGACTATTTCACCCTTATTTCTGGATCACTGAGCTCAGTGTTCTGAAGTGCGTGGCCTCGTCCTAAGTTCTGCCAAATATCACTTGCAGTGATTCTTCAGGGGGTAAAACTCACCCTGAGCTCTGCCAGTTCCCCTCTGCTGCAGCCCTTCAACCCCAGATCTCTCCAGGATGTGCAGTGACACAAATCCCCCGCAGATTATCCAGCAGCACATGATCCAGTGCTGTAGAAAAAGGCAAAACACGTTGCACACACCCATCATCCTGCAGCCCAAATTGTAAGAACGTTAGAGAATTGTTTTGGGGTTGTTTGACAACATCTGCTTTTTTTAAACCCCTGCTGACAGGTGTTAATTATCCTGTAGTCCTTTCATTCTTCACCATTTTCCAACATCTTCCCAAGGCAGCTGGGAGCAGTGCTAATCCTTAGGTTTGGGAAATATTCCTGTGTGTTTTGCTGAAGCCCAGGAAGAGTGGGAGAGCTGCTGGGAAGATGTGATGTGATGTGATTGACTTCTGTCATCGACTTCAACAGCATCCTTGGGCCCTCCCAGCAGTTTTAGCGGATTTGGCCTTTCAAGGAGAGGACACAATCCTGTCTATTTTCACACGTGAGGATCCTGAGCCTTCTCTGCTGGAGGAATTGCTGCTTTTCTACTGGAATGTTTTAGCTCTGTGCCAGCACTGGAGTGACCAGGTGACACCAGGACCCTGCTGTGGGACCTGTGGCCAAGCTGTGTCCACCAAGGAGAAGAAGTGGCTGCTAAAATCCAGCCTCAGTGTTCCTCAGGTGACCCCACACCCACACCATCACTCCCACCCTCCTCTCCTTCCACAGAAAGGTCTTTCCTTTGCAGAGTCCTTGCCCAGAGCTGGCCTTGCCCTTCCTGTGCTCTGCCCCCTCAGTCCCACCCAGATCCAGGGACCTGCTGAGCCTGCCCCTGTCCCCCCGAGGGTGAGGTGGCATCTTCCCCAGGCAGTGTGGGGATGAGCTGGGCCTTGCTGGAGCTCAGCCTGGGAAATCCCAGCTGCACCACCCAGGGACAGGCACTGGGGTGACAGACTGTACTGGGTGGGCGAAGGGCTCGCTCTCTTCTGTGACATCCACCAAAGTGTCCCTCCAGTCACGCAGGGGAGTCAGACCCTGCATGCAGGGACCCCCTCAGGGGGGCCAGGCTGCCCAGGCCACCTGAGCCACCTTGGGCCACCAGCAGGAAAGCTGCAGAGGTCACTTAGTGGGGCCAGTGGGGATGGCTTGAGTGAAGGCTGGTCACCAAAGTGTGAGCTTTGCACTTAAGTACTGAAATCAATTATTACAGGGATTGGAAACAGAGGGATTCACTGTCTTTTGAGGTAAGAATTGGTCCCAGCTTCATCTCAGTTGTCACTGACTCTCAACAAGAAAAATCCTGCTGTTCTCCTCAATACCTTTTATGGGAAGTGGAGAAATCAGCTAATTCCCCATTGCTCCATCCTCACTTATTAGTGCCACAAAGAATTGGGTAATTATGAATAGCACTGCCAGGCAAAATCAGACTTCTCCCTTAAAAATGCATTTTAATTAACTCTGCTGGGTTCACGAGTTTCTCAGGCAGTGCTGGTTGTGCCTCACTGACTGAGCTCTGCTCACCCAGACACAGGAGACCACAAGCTTGGCCAAAGGGCTACAGAAGGGCCTTGTCTTCCCACTGCACCTGCTCTGGAAGGTGACTGTGGTGTGTCAGCCCTGGGATGACACGGCAGCAGAACTCCCCTGAACCTCAGGGCCAGAGCTGCAGGTGGCAGAGAAGGGACGGGGGCAGAGATGTGGCACAACCAGGTGACAAGAGCTTCTCCCAGAGCCCTGCAGTGGCTGTGAGGGAAGGAGTGCCCTCCCTGCACCCCAGAACTGTGCTGGGAAAGGGCACTGATGCCTCAGCAGTTTTATTTCCAGCAATCCTTCCCAATTCCCAGCTCTCCCATTTTTTTCCCATGTAAGTAAGCCCCCACGATGCTGAAGGCAAAGGAATGTGAAAAGGGAGATATGAAATTTTTACTCTTCCTTCACAAAAGGCGAGAGAAAACCCCCACCACGTTTCCCAGCCAGCCAGAAGAGGAAGGAATCCCAGATTCAGAGCTGGGAGGAGTGAAAACACGGTTTGCTCCTCTGGTAGCACTGGGGGCTGTTCAGTCAGACACACAAATGTCTCCTCAGCACGAGTTTCACATCTTGGAAGAAGGATGGGAAAACCCCTGTGTGTTCCAGAGCAAAGCAAAGCCCGTGTTGAAGCCTCCAGACATTCCACAAGTCCCAGCTTTGCAATTCAAGGCAAAGGTGGAGAGAATATCACAGCTTATGGGTGCAAACTTAAAGAAGGGCAACTTTAAAATAAAATCTTAAAGGCTTACAAGACAGAATTTTACAGAGAATGGTAATGTCTTGTTTCTCCCCTGCTTCTTTTTTCTGGCTTGATGATTAAATGCAGTAAATAAATCCATAAAAATAATGACTCTTGCAGACCTTGCAGCATTCATTTTAATAGATGCTATTTAGCTACACACAGAATCACAGATATCTACCTTTCAAACGCTGGTTACAAATATTGGGAAGGCTGCCAAGAAAATGGTTTTTATTTCCCCCCAATAGATATCAAAAAGAAACAACTTCTATGTTGAAATTGCCTTTATTTTTTAATCCATAAATATTTGTTACTGACAAAAGTGGAAAAATCCTTAAGACTCTAAATTTTACTAAACTGATAATATTTTTGTATACAGTACATACAGAATGTGCTTTTACAGTTAAGTATAACAACAAGAATAATACAGAGAAAAACAGTCAAATACTGCTCATCTTGAAGCTTGTTTAATGGTTAACCAAGAGTCTGTGCAAATTACAGATACAAATGTACTTCCTCTTCAGTACTACTGTATAATAAACATGGAATCCATAAACTGGGCTAAAGCACAAAAATATCCACTTAACCCCTCTTAGGAAATATTGTTCCCCGAAACTAAAAATATTACAGTAAGAAGTGTCTTTCTCAGAGCCAAGAAATTCTTGCTACAAAAATGTCTGAGGGGTTTGCAGGGGGGCACGGGGGGGCAGAGGGTCAGGGGAGCAGTGGGATGGAGACCTCCCGGACATCGCGTGGCCATGGAGACACAGGGTGCTGAGGGCACAGATCTCACTCACATCAACACCACCACGCCCAAAAGGGACCACCCAGCTCCCCCCTCACCCCTGGGCTGCCACGGGGGCTTTCCCAGCTGGGTTTTGGTGAGGGCACCCCAAGAGCCCACTCTGGGAACTGGGAATGGTCCCTCCTCCCGTCTGCTGATGGACAGCACAAAGTGGCTGCTCTCTGAGGAGCAGCCCCAGCACAGCCTTATTGCTACAACATTTTGTATGAAAATATTTAAGCCCCTTTCTCACCTATTTCCCCCTACTTTTCACTCACTGGAAATATACCCCAACACGAGACCTGTACGTGAGGGAGATATTTCAGCAGGGTCCCTCCTTCCACATGAACACTAAACCCGAAACAAAAAACAACACAAGCTGTTTCTCCATCACATGAACTGCAAATGGCAGATTGATCACAAAGTAGAACACATATTTCAAACACAACTGGAGTTACCCTGTTTCATGGTGAGTTTGTTTGCAGTGGTGGAAGATGAAGACATGTCCCAGCTCCCAGGAACTGGTCATCTCTTACAAAAAGCATGCCAGGCTCTTGCAGATTCCTGGTGGGAATGCCTCTGATGGACACAGGAACAGAAAGATGCATGCAGGAAGCCCAGGTTCATGGGACCAGCTTTGCAGCCAGCCAGGTTCCAGAACAGCAGAAAGAAATGAAATCTAGGCCAGGAAAGGAGGGCTTGCTCCCAGAAAACTGTCCCTGTTTCTTCCCCACCCACTCCCATATCCAAATAACAGATCATCATTTATAAAAGGAACTTTAAAACATTGAAAAATATTTCATTTTTCCTTAAAACACGAGTCACTGGCATTAGAAGACTTTTTATGACAAAATTCTGTTCCATGTGGTGCTCTGTGTGGTTCATTAAAAATAGTTCGCCACATTTCAAAGAGTGATTCGATGCAGTTTGAAGCTTTGATTGGTACAGGGTCAGTCAGAATTACTGATTGCATTTTGCAGTGTGTATGTGTATATATATTTGTGTCCATATACATACACACACATGAGGTTGGTGTATAAACCCCAGGGCAGAGCACTGGTTTCTGTTGCTGCTCAGGGAATGCAAACAATGATCAGTTTTTAGGAAATAATACAAACTTTTCTATAGCCTGTCCCCTGGTCCCTGCACATGCACTCAGGGAACTGGACACTCCACAGGGGTGTTTCCACCTGTGGGTTGAAGAAAAAGCTCAGTTCTTCAGAGTATATTGGATTAATCAAGGCAGACTCTATTTCACTGTACAGAGGAATGTGGCTGCTCCCTGCCTTTCTCCCAAGTGCAGGATGTTGTGGTGACTCAGACAAGAGGAGGAGAAAGCAGAGAGGTGACAGCACCCCTTGGAGCTGTGCCTGCCAGGGACCCTGGCCAGAAGGAGAGCAATGGGGAATCTGGGGACGTGGCATCTCCCCACCCCAGCACTCCCTTTCTGGGCAGACACAACTGTAATACATCACACACAATGTGTCAGGACAGTGACAAACAATAGTCAGAAAAACACTTTGCTGCTCTACAGTTTCTGCTGTGAGAGGGTCTCAAAGCCCTTCACGTCACGGTCTGAACCCTCTGTGGAACGGGAAGGTGTTCCCATTATCATCACAGGGAACTGAAGCTCTGGGACAACTGTGGGACACAACACCCGGTCCCAGAGCAAGTGTTTGTTCAGGGACAAACTCCCAGAGTGAGGAATAAGGACAAAAAATAACCAAAGAACGCCTGTGTGTGCTGGAACATCACTGCCCCATCTACCAACCCAGCCCAACACATACAGCAAGCCATAGGAACACAGGGTGCCCAGCTGGTATCAAGGGCATTGTTCCTTCCCAAGAAAATTGGCTGGAAACTTTCTGTGGTGGTGGCAGAGTCCCTGAAGAGATTTGGCCCAAAAAAGGGTGGGACACATCTGCTTAAAACAATTGAGTGGGTGGAAAAGACAAGGAAATGGGGCTTAATTTGCTTTGGAGGGTTATTGCCCAGGTTGGACACACTGGCAGAGGGTTTGGTGATATTTGCCAGGCAGAATAAGAGAAGACACCAAGGTCAAATGACACGGGCACAGCTCAGCATCTGCATGGGCTGCTTGAGGGAAAAATTCCCAAATACACATCTGGTTCAGCAGCTTCTTAGCTCGCAAATGTAACATTTAGACAAGGACTGGAGCTTGAGACAGACAGCTTTGGGAATGGAAAGAGAGGAGTGTCCACCTACCCATGGCCTCACACTGTCACCTCTGCTCCTCTGGCTCTGCCACCACAGCTCCTGCAGACTCTGGGGTGGCGTCCCCTCTCCTACAGTGTTCATGTCTCCCTGCCTGAAGAGGGGAAATCCTGGCCTTTCTTGGGCCAAGAGGGAATGGAAGAGCCCCAGAACCTCAGCAGGGACTCCCCATCAGCCCTGTTAGTGTCTCTTGTCCTCACAAGAGTCACAGATTGGTCTGTGGAAGGTCAGCAAAGGGCAATACTGTCACAGGGATTGTCTTCTGGGAGCAAAGTGAGCAAGCTGAGGAGCTTGGAGGTAGTCAGGGGAGAGTGATGTCCCTCAAGGGAAGGGTCAGCAGAGGAGGTGTGAGCCTTTACTCTCTCATCCCTCTCATGCCATGAACTGCCACTCTGATCCACAGACAGTTCTGGTTGTTGCCCAGAATGATTTTGCCCAATGATTTTGCCAAATCTGGACCATGGAGACTGTTATTTATTCCTTCCCAGCTCAGTTTCCGTCAAACAAAGCCCCAGCACCTTGCTGATGGATCCTTCTCAGCAGAGTCTCCATCTGATGGGGCACAATAAAGCTCTGGAACTCATACCAACAGACTCAGGACAGCCTGGGAAAGAGAAAGGCCTGCCTCTAAATCCCACCGGGGTAAGGACATGTGCTCTTCCTGCCTACTCTGACAAACCTGGTGCTGCATCAGAAACCTCCACAGGAGACTCAGAAACCTCCACAGGAGACTCAAGCTCCCAACTTACGACCATTGCAACCATTGTTTGCTACAGGACTTGATGTGTGGCTGGGAACACCATTAAGGCCAGGAGGCAGGAGGTATTTGAGGGGAGGGAGCAGGGCAGAGCTGAGTTCAGTGAGGTTTAATGTAGGAAAAGACTTGGTTGAAAATGTAGGACATGAGGAGAAGTGTCCAGGAATGTTCTTACAGCCTGAATCAGTCATGTCACCCAGAGGAGGGAACGTGGCCACAGGTGGGACGGGCAGCGTGGACAGCATGGGGTGGGACCCCCAGGGCACACCATGGACAGGGTCCAGCACCAGGACTTACAGCACTGGGTCTGGCTGGGCTTCCAAACCTCTGAGACCCTTCCCTGGCTACAGAAGTGTGTTGTAATGTGAGTTAGTTCTACGGAATTTGATAGCAACAGAAATAAAAGGGAAAAAAAAATAAAGCAAAACCAAACCCAAATCCAACAAACCAAAACCAAACCAAAACAAATCCTAAAACAAACAAACAAACCAAACAAACAAAAACACCAAAAAAAACCACAAAGCAAAGCCCAATCTGGCTGGAAAGCCAAGGATGAAACCCTCACAAATTCTGGACCCACGAGTCTCTGTTTTAAAGATTTTACAAATATACAGTATCTAATTAGCATTATATCAGATATACAACATGCCCATTAATTATAATTATGCTGGATATATAATTTATATGCATGAAATGTAACTGTCTTCATGTTTAGGATTGGTACTCAGTGGAATTGGAATTTGGAAGGTTTTCTTGGGAGGCCATCACGTGGAGAGAAAAATCATGGAAAATTCCCAACCTGCTCTTGGGCAGAGAGACACCTCCAGCCTTGTGCTTCTGCTGAGGGCTGGGGACAGATTTGCTACATAAGGAGTTCTGGGTTGTAACTGAGAGGAGAAATCGTGTTCAGAAACAGGGGACCTGGGCCAGTGGAAAATGCTCTCAGGGAAAGGCTGTGGGGAGAGATCCAGGCTCAGGGGCAGGGGTGGAAGCCTGGCCTGGCAGGGCTCTCGTTGCAGTCGGGACCTCCCCAGCACAGCTCAGCACGGCGAAGCTGAATGACTTCTGCTGCCATAGGTTCAGCAGTGGCAAGAAGCTGGAGGAAGAGAAACCCTGTTCCTCCTTCCTATTTACATGTTGGAGACACCAAGATATTAGAATGAGTGGAGGAAAGGGTCTAACAAGCATTTCAGCGTTATTTGTGCTTATTGAACACATCAACCCCACTACTTCCTACACTGAGAGAGCAGGCGATTTGTAGGCACTAGTATGTTTGTATCTTATGAGTATATTTCATATAAACTAAAAGTTTATTTCTCAGCCAGGCTATTCTTGTCCCTAAATCTGCCAGTTCCCAAGGAAAGTCTGCCCTTGAACTTGCTCCAAGGGTGACAAGGAACAGATGTGTGGGTGCTGACTGGTGTCGAGCAGCCTGGGGGAGACCCGAGCAGCCAGAGCTTCCCTCCTTGCTACAGAAAGGCCAGACATGAGGACAAGCCCCTTCCTGACAGAATGGGGTGCTGTGTTTCCTCCTCTCTACCTCGGGCTGCATGGGACTGCTTCTACCTGGAGCAACGGAAGAGTCCTAAATTGGTGGGGACAATGAGATGATGCAGGTGAGCCCTTGGAAGGAGCCATCGATTACTATGGCTTTCTTTGACAGAAACTGATGCACATCAGGAAAATTTCCTCTATTATCCCTCACTACTGTCTGTTGGCTTGCTTGGGTTCTTCTCATGTCACCGATGAAGGGGTGGCTTTAAAAAACAACGTGGATGGGACTGTCAGAGAAGTCTTTGCAGACACTGAGTTAGTAGAGGTTACCTTGGCCTATAAGGCCACTGCAGTGCGGGGTGCTGTGGCCACCCCAGTCCTTACAGAGTATGTACAAGGCCCGAGGTCCTATCACACAGTCACCTCAGTCTTGCTGGCCGTGCGGTAGTGGTGGTGGTGGCCGGGGATGTAATGCAGTTGCTCCACGGTGTTGTGGCGGCGCGAGGCGAAGGCCTGGCGCTTGGCCGAGGTGGGGGTCATCCCCAGAGTGTTGTACAAGTTATTTGAGGCACTGGGATGGGAGTGCATTTTTGACATCCTGTAGCGATCCAAGACGGGCGTGGACACAAAGACATCCGTGTGGGACAGCGCCCGGGACATGGACTGCTCGGGGTACCCCGAGCGCTCCGGGGACAGCAGCGGGTCCTGCGAGTGCAGGCGCTCGGCCGACAGCAGCTGCTCATCTGACAGGATCCGCTCGTAGGACATGCTGAACTCCTCGGGCATGATCCTCTCAGGGGACAGCACCCTGTCCTGGGACATGGCCCGGATGGGGCGGCGGGGCCTGTCCCGGTGGTTGGTCTGTTGGGACATCTTGATGACGTTGATGGGGAGCGTCCCCCGCGCCGCCAGGTCGGGCAGGTGCCTCCTCCTCATGTAGTACTCATCAGCCTCCTTGTCAGCTGTGGGGAGGGAAAGGAAGGGGTTAGGCACGTCACAGTGCTGTTCCACAGGGGGAAAGGGGCTGTGCACAGCACACAGCCCTGCAGCACCTCCTGGGGACACCTCGGGGACCATCCCTGTCAGAGACACCCCAGCCCTGCCTGGCTTGTGCCGCCACGGGCCTATGGCAGAGGAAGGAGTTTGAACTGCATGGAGATGGGGGGAGTCCCTGTGCAAACACCCACCTTCTTGCACCATGAAACAACAGATCCCGTGTGCCATCGAGTCCAGACCTTGCTATGACGTGATTTACACAGGAGGTGAGTTATGGAGAAATTACCAAATGTCACCTTCACAATACACCTCTAAAGCAAGGACAAGGCAGGTGAGCTGAGCAGGAAAGTCCCCCAGCAGAGGAAATGCACAGTTCATCTCTGGCCTCAGACAGGGGTGTTCCCTGGAGTCCACGAGTGATGTCATCACATTTTTAATTACTGTTTTTGAACATTTGTAAATGTGATCCCAAAACTGGTTTGGTGGTCATTGGGTGTTCTCTCTGAGACACTGAAACACCTGCCTAAGGTTTCAGTTTCCATTTTCTCAGGCACTTTCATTGATAGAATTCATCCCATGGAATGTTTCTTGCTCAGTTTGCTGTTTCTGCACCTTTAATGATCTCTTTTGCTCAGAAACTCATCCCACCCCCACACACACTCAGCCTCCTCTCTTTGGCTTTCAGAGACTCAGAGAGGGTGTTGGCTCCTGCAGCTGGTACCATGTTAGATTACTTAAATCCTACAGCTGGAATGACCTGATTCAACCAACTTATAATTAAAAGAAGCAATTCCACAACTGTTTCAGTTTTGGTTTTTTTTTTGTTTTGTTTTTTTGTTTTTTTTTTTTTTTTTTTTTTTTTTTTTTTTTTTTTTTTTTTTTTTTTTTTTTTTTTTTTTTTTTTTTTTTTTTTTTTTTTTTTTTTTTTTTTTTTTTTTTTTTTTTTTTTTTTTTTTTTTTTTGTTTGTTTGTTGGTTTGTATTTTTTTTTAAAACAACAGGAACACAAAAACGTCCTGGTCAACCCTTTTGATGCTCATATGCTGTAAACTGGGATTACTTACCTGGAAGGAGGCTTAGAAGTTCTTGGGCTTCAAGCCCAGTGCAGCCTGTAAGGAAATGTCATTAAGCCCAGGAGGTGGGAGGTATTTGAGGGGAGGGAGAATTTCCCTCTGTGCCTGTGGCTGCAGAGATGTAAAGCACAGGACATCAGTCCCAGGACCAGAATGGTCCTGTCACAAGGAGAAGAGCAGAACACTGGCCTCTGCCAGGGGATGGAGGAATGTTTAATGCTCAACACTGATCATCTCCACGAGCCTCCTTCCTCATATCTTTGTCTGAGATGTTTCCTTGGTGTGCCCAAAAGCACCTCCATCCTTTCTGGCTCCAGAAGACCCCAGAGTGAGCCCCATCCCAGACAGCTGGCAGGCAGCCACCCTCTCCTTGGAGAAGGCAGCACAGCCCTCACTGGTGTGTAGGAAGGGGACTCCACATGCACAGGTACAGCACATTTCTCCACCTTCCAGAGGAAACAATCTTCTTGAGAAGTAACCTCATAGGAGCATCTTGGGATGGACCAAAGAGCTGGGAACACACAAAACATATAACCCAGCGTGCACTTTCCCTGCCAACTTGAGCCCAGTGTTGATGGGCAAAGACATCCTGTCCTACAAGACCCGACATGACATTCCTGTGGAAAGTATTTTGCTTATAAGACAAGTATGATAAATATATATGATAATGATAATAAAGAGGGACACCATTGATTTTCTTAGCTTGGTATTTCATTCTGTAGTAGGTAATGTGAGATGGGAGAGTATCAGGTTGTGGAAGAGGAGAATTGCACATGCATGGAGATTCTGAAGGTTGTTTGAGGGACAGAAAGAGCATAGCTCTGCTGCAAGACAGCCTGGGCAATCCAGGGGCAGGTAAGGGAGGTGATCCCATTTTCTGTAGGCATCCAACAGGCCTAGAACTGAAATATGGTGGAAATTTCCTCTCTCCTCTGAAATAGCCATAAATCTGTTGGTTTGATGCACTGCGTTGGCTGAGAGTTGAAGACAATTGGCTGGTGTCCCCTGAGGCAGAGCTCAGGTGGTAAATGGGGGGCTGACACCATCCCAGAGGTTTGCACATAAAAATCACAGAATCTGCTGAGCTGGAAGGAACCTACAAGGATCACAGTGCTGCTTTCTCAGTCAATGGCAGGAGAGGTCAGTGCCCAGAGGTGGGAAGGTCCTTCCTCAGTCCACTCCCACTGCCCAGGGACACAGCAGGGATCTCACAGAGCCCCAGAATGTGCTGAGCTGGGAGAGACCCCCAAGGATCATCCAGTCTAACCCTCAGCCCTGCACAGGCCCATCCCCAAGAGTCACCCCCTGTGCCCCAGAGGATCATCCAAAGCCTCCTGCAGCTCTGGCAGCCTTGGGGCTGTGCCCACTGCCCTGGGGAGCCTGTTCAGTGCCCAACCAGCCTGTGGGGGAAGAACCTTTTGCTGAGATCCAGCCTGAGCCTGCCCTGACACAGCTCCAGCCATTCCCTGGGGGCTGTCCCTGGTCCCACCAGAGCAGATCACAGTTACCCAATGGTGCCTGAAGGTCTTCTCCAGCCCTGGAGAGCTGTCAGCACCCTGTGCTGGATAATGCCACTTATTTATGACAGTCATCTCTCCCACACATTCTCTTTGCTGTTCCCTGGACCCTGCTTCTCATGGGCCTGTGCACAGCCCAGAAGATCTGTGAGCAGGGTGGGTGATTCCCATCTCAGCATACCAATTTACAAGCTGAGAACGTGTGCAAGGGCCTGTTGGCACCACCGTGGCTGCCCACCTCTTCTGCACAGCCCACACACCACCAAGGCTGAGGTGCCCCACAGCTCCCCTGCACTGGCACACCTCCTGCTGCTGGGATTTGCTCTCCAGAGCACGTACTGGACGAAAGAGTCTTTGGTTTTTTTGCAGTCAAAAACTTCTTGGAAGAATATCTCCTTGCAAATATCAGACAGCACCTCCCCTGGCCTCTAACACTTTGCCTTTAAAATCACCTTCGAGGAAGCCTGAGAAGGACTGGGGAAATTCCAGATGGCCACAGTAAGTGTAGACATTTTTATTCCATAGTTTATTTCCAGAGAAATGCCCCACTTCTTGTGCACAGGCGTGGTAGAGGTGCTTGGGGCTGGATGCAGAACAGGAACAAAGCAATTACAACTCTGGCACTTGGCCTCTGCTCTGGGTGACAGGAGTTCCACTGGATTTGCCCAAGTGACTCGAAATAGATGTAATTAAAGCAGAGAACAACCCAAATGGAGATGTGCTTGGATGCCTGCACCTGGCTGTGGTAATTGCCAGCAGGAGCTAAACCAGTTTATGTGAGGTTTGCAGCATCTGAGGCTGCTTTAGTGAGGTGGATCAGCTGATGAAAAGTGAAGTTGTTCCTTGCTAATTTAGATTAAACCCCCAGCAATCTCTACACCTTAATTTTTTTTTCCCATTAGTAGCGTTAAAAATATTCTTTTTTCCCCCTCTCCCATCCCATGTACAAGTTTGCACAGGCTTTTGCTGGCCATGGTTAAGCCTTTCAGGGAGCTGACTTCACCTCAGGTTCTTCTGAGCTCACCCAGGCTGTGCCCCCCGTGAAGCTGAGGGACAGGTGTGGGTGTCGGCACAGCTATTCCGGGAACATTTCCTGCTGCAGACACGCTTCACATCTCCACCTCAAAGGAATCAAAGCTGAAACAGCAGTTTCTCACGAACAACAAGCTGGTTTAAGCAGGCACCAGACAGACTTTGAACAGGCTGTTGCCTCTGAGAGGTGGTGTCGGTGTGAGCCAGCAGTGGAGAGCGGAGCTCGGCAGGAGGCCACGGTTCTGGATCACACACGTGCCATGGTGCCAAGAGACAAGCTCAGCACAGCTCTGGAACCACAGTGTTTGTGCACCCAGGGGCAGCCAGGAACTAAACACAGCCCCAGGCTTTGCAGATGGGAGGCTCCAGTGGGCTGGGGTGGGAACTGGGGATTTCTGGTTTCATACTTGGCTAAAACCAAATTCTGTCCCTGGGAACAGAAATCACGGAATGGTTTGGATTGGAAGGGATCTTAAAGATCAGCTCATTCCACCCCCCTGCCATGGGCATGGCCACCTTCCATTCTGATCCATCTCATCCTCATTATACTGGCACACTGAGGCTCTCAAACCACTGCCCCTTATCCTGTCATTGATAGGAGAACAGACAATTGTATTTTCAGATAAATAAAACTACCAATATGTTTCTCCATCAATGAGATAGAGATTGTGCACAATCCAATATGTTTCTCCATCGAGGATGTGCTTAAAAATTAAAAAACAAAACAAAATAAAACAAAACAAACAAACAAAAACACAAAAAACCCAACCCAAACCAAACAAAAGAAAAAAAAAAACAAAAACAAACAAACAAACAATCAAACAAAAAAAACAACCAGGATTTCAAAAGGCCAGAAATTGTGAGCAGAAAAAAAGAAATTACTGGTGTACTGATTGACAAAAATTTCTCTTTTTTTTAAAGTCATATCCATTGTTCTGGGTCATAACTTGTGTTTCTCAAACAAATGGAACGGGATATCATGTTTTCTGCACACTTTCTGGGCTTTTTTCAGTGGTTTTGGTTGGGTTTTTTCTGCCCTTTCTTTCCTCCTTTAGCAGTTTCTGAAACATTGACTGGGGCTGGTCTCACCAAATTTCAGGAATATTTGAGTGATTCAACTGCCTTGACTTTAGGATAAACTGATTTTGCCTGAGATTCCTTTTTGGGGATTTTTTTCCTCCCATTTGGGGGCAGATCCCCAAATGAGTGCTCTCTAAGTGCTCTTACTCACACATTACACTTGGACATGCCTAAGAAACGCAGAACACAGCTCTTCTGACACTGGAATTAGAGAAACAAGGAGCATTTTTGGTGACCTGGGAAGAGAATATGGAAAAGCCAAAGGTATTTTTGCTTCCTGTGGTTGCAGTTAACATGGTGAAAGCAGCTGCACATGTGTGTATGTGAGGCCATAAAAGTAATTCCTTTGCTTTTTTTAAAGGTAACTCCTCTGTTTTTCTTTCCCTGCAGCTCCAACATGTTCTCTCCTCAGGCTTGTACCTCCAGTTTTAATTGGCCTTAACATTTTGCAGCTGCCTAGTCATTTGTGAGGATTCTTTAGCCAGCACCAAGTGGTTTAATATGCCTGAAAATATCACCTTCCTTCCTGACTGACCTTTCCCACTTAGCTGGAAAGAGCAATTCCCTGGAGCTCTGGGCAGGATGGAATTAAAAGGGCAGCTCTTCCTCAGCCAGGGGTTTCCACACCCACCCACCACTGCTTTTCCCACCTTCCAGGGCTGCCAGGGCATGGCTGGAGCAGGTCTTCCCATGGAGGGGGTACCCAGCCCCCCAGAGCCCTTCCTACCCCAGGGAGCAAACCCCAGGTGGGTTTCCTGTTGTCTGTGCCTTAAAGAAGAGCTGGGGAAGCAAAGAGCCCTGGAAGCAGAAAGATCCCATGGGACTTGGTTCTGAGTGGCTTCCATGCAGTCAGCAACCTGTTCTTACAGCACCTAAAAGATCTGGAGCACCTTCAAGCCTTTGCTTTGGAAGGATGAGAAGTCACAGTGCTGCTTTCTCAGGCAATGGCAGGAGAGGTCAGTGCCCAGAGGTGGGAAGGTCCTTCCTCAGTCTAATCCCACTGCCCAGGGACACAGCAGGGATCTCACAGAGCCCCAGAATGTGCTGAGCTGGGAGAGACCCCCAAGGATCATCCAGTCCAACCCTCAGCCCTGCACAGGCCCATCCCCAAGAGTCACCCCCTGTGCCCCAGAGGATCATCCAAAGCCTCCTGCAGCTCTGGCAGCCTTGGGGCTGTGCCCACTGCCCTGGGGAGCCTGTTCAGTGCCCAACCAGCCTGTGGGGGAAGAACCTTTTGCTGAGATCCACCCTGAGCC
>NW_020956006.1:140142-143045 GCF_003031625.1 Empidonax traillii | reverse complement strand
ACAGGCCCATCCCCAAGAGTCACCCCCTGTGCCCCAGAGGATCATCCAAAGCCTCCTGCAGCTCTGGCAGCCTTGGGGCTGTGCCCACTGCCCTGGGGAGCCTGTTCAGTGCCCAACCAGCCTGTGGGGGAAGAACCTTTTGCTGAGATCCACCCTGAGCCTGCCCTGACACAGCTCCAGCCATTCCCTGGGGGCTGTCCCTGCTCCCCCCAGAGCAGAGCTCAGTCCTGCCCCTCCTCTGCCCCTGCCCATACAGGAAAAAGGATTCTCAGCAAACTCCATCAGGAGCAGTCTGAGGTGGAGGAGTGGGAGGCAGCACAGCAAGGAGGTCAGTAAGCAAATGACCACATGTACTCTGCCAGTAATGAAATGACTCGTTGCCTCTCCTCATCCTTGATGGGAAGCAACAGCCAAAGGAATCATTACTGGAGATGCCAACCCGGGAGAGCAGAGCAGAGGGAGGAGGTTATTGCCTGAACACTGAGCCCAGTGAAGCTCAAAACAAAGAGATACAAAGGAAATGAAACGAGCTGACACCTACTTAGTCTCTTCAGAGATGAATATTTACTTGGGTTTGTCTTGACAGCAGACTCGTAGGATGGTGGGAGGTGAGAGAGGTTCTGGAAGGACCTGGAGAAGGACAGGTCGTAGGGTTCGGTGGCAGAAGTGAGGATGTTGTTCATTCGTGGCTTGTCTGCAAGAAAAACAACAGAGAAAGACAGGTCTACAGTGTGCACCAACCTGAGAGGAGAGAGGCAAGTCATTCCCAAACTCCAGCAGGCAGGGAAGCTGTACCAGAGCCAGCCCCAGTGACAGGATCCTGGACACAATTCAATCTGGCACCAGCAGAGCAGAGAAATGGATCCTGGGGAGATGTTTCCTTGTCCACAGTGATTATGGAGAGAAGCAAACTGCTGCCTTGAGAGCACCTGGAGCAGGGGGGGAGGGGGGTCTGGGCTGTCAGTCACCCACTCACCGTGGGGAGCTGTGGACTGACCCCAGTGCAGCCTGAACCGGCTCAGGCAGCATCACCCACCTTCACCCCCTCAGACTGTGCTCTGCCCACCCCAGAGACACAGAAACAAGTCTGTGGGCTCACTGTAACTGGGGCTGATCATCAAATTGCCCTCTCATTGGGCCACACCTCTGGTTAATGCCATAAGCCTGGAAGCTCCAGGGAAACACGGGGCCATGGCCCCAGAGGTTCTGGTGGGATCTGGGGATGTTCTTGCTCCCCCTGCACGCAGAGGGGTGTGAAGTGGGACTGAGGGACCACGTCTGGGTGCAGTCAGATGACCAGGCAAGGTGTTTGAGAGGTCTCTGAGGTAGGAAAGTGCTGTCCCTGAGGGGTGGAGGGTGCATGAGGGTGCCCCCCACCTGAGGGGTGGAAAGTGCCCCTCTACTGATGTTCATTTTGTTGGTCACTGGGGGAGTCCCCAGCCAGTGTCTCAGTGCCCTCTGTCAGGATTTAAAGCTGAGGGCACTGGCAATAAAGATTAGCACTGAGCCTGGATGCTAAAATTCAAGTCCAGACTATCTGTGAGGTTTTGAGTCCTTGTTCCTTTGCTGCAAGCTGGAAAATGAGCTGTCATCAGCTCAGCCAAGGGACAGGGACCTGTTGAATGGCATTTATAACTCCCAGGTGTTCAGATATTAAAATAGGCAGACGTGAAAGTGTTTAACAAAGCAAAAACTTCAATGATTGGAAGCAAAGGGAGAACAGATTGCAGTGGGCTCTGTGGGAGCTCATAGCAGTGACGGGGTTGCATTAGCTGCATGAAAAAGGCCAAGCCAGTGGCCACTTCAAATATGGCCTGAAAATGAAATCAGAAGGCTAAACCCTCTGCAGCAGCTGGGGAGCAGCAGGATGCCCAAGCCTTGGGTTTCCGTGTTCCTGTGGTACAGCCCTAAAATGTGCTCATGAAGAGCAATGCAGTGTGTGCTCAGTATGCCCTCAGCAGCCTGCAGGCCCCCCTGAGCTCCTCTCAACCATGGGCTGGTTGAGACCACAGCACGGATTCTGACCAGAAGTGACAGAGCAGCAGGGGAATTTCTCCTCAGCAAATGTGTTGGTTCTGTGCAGTCTCGAGTCATTTGCCAGCTTCTCCCACCTCCCAGAAAAATTAAAGGCAAAATCCACCCCAGTACAGTGCAGGTATTTCACAGACAGTTTTCTAGACCTGGTTTGGAGGTTAAATTGTTTCCTTCAAAAAATATTTGCAGAAGTTAGGCCAGCCCCTCCCCTGCTGCCTTCCTCCCGTGTCCTGCTGGACAGCAGAACATCTTCCTTCTCTCTGAGGTTCTCATTTCACTGTGTCCTTGGTGCTCTCTGCTGCCTAGAAATGAGCCCAGCAGCTAAATGTGTGTCTGGTTTGGGGATCCAGAGCTGCCTTCACAACTGTTCTCCCACTGTGACTTCCCCAGGGTGTTTTAAACCTCCCATCACCCACCCTTCACATTGAACACACGTTTCTCAAAGACAGGCTGATTCAGCCTTGTCTTCCAGCACAGCCCTGCCCGTGATTTCCCAAAGGCAGCGTGGTCACAGCCCTCCTCTCACAGAGTTACAAGTACAGTGGTCAATTCAGAGCCACCTGAACCATTTGTGTCACTCCAGATCTTCTCAGACACCCACAAAGGGCTGAAAGGAGTGGGGTAGGACCTACCAGAGGTCTGATGTCACAGAGCCACAGAATCCCAGAATGTGCTGAGCGGGAAGGGACCCACAAGGATCATCCAGTCCAACCCTCAGCCCTGCACAGCCCCATCCCCAAGAGTCACCCCCTGTGCCCCAGAGGATCATCCAAAGCCTCCTGCAGCTCTGGCAGCCTTGGGGCTGTGCCCACTGCCCTGGGGAGCCTGTTCAGTGCCCAACCAGCCTGTGGGGGAAGAACCTTTTGCTG
>NW_020956006.1:137054-139690 GCF_003031625.1 Empidonax traillii | reverse complement strand
GGCTGTGCCCACTGCCCTGGGGAGCCTGTTCAGTGCCCAACCAGCCTGTGGGGGAAGAACCTTTTGCTGAGATCCACCCTGAGCCTGCCCTGACACAGCTCCAGCCATTCCCTGGGGGCTGTCCCTGCTCCCCCCAGAGCAGAGCTCAGTCCTGCCCCTCCTCTGCCCCTGCCCAGGCAGTTGGAACTGTTAAAGACTTTTGTAGACTATTAAATTTACTTCATCTCCACCCAGGAGTTTTCTCACATTTAAACCTCTGATATTCTCCCCCAACCTGCAGGTGGGGCAGTGAAGTGGCTACATGGGGTTTATTTGCCAGGGGAAATACTGATTTTGAGGTCCTTTCACTCCTCACAGACCACAGCCTGTATTGATTTCAGCTCTTAGTAAGGCAATAACAGGAATGTCGTGAGATTGGCTCACTATAAATGGCTTAATTTGTTGATAATCTTTATGAAAGAGAGAGAGCCCCATTTCCTGTGCTGTTCATTACAACTTGGGGGTGCTTGCCAAATAATTGCTTTCTTTTTTGTTTATGTTTACGTCACCCATGTATTGACTCTTGAATTACAACCACCATGTCACCAAACCCAGCTCTTGCTCTTTCCTCTCCCTGGCACACTGATTCCCTACACTCTGCTGTTCCAGGAATTTCCTCCCAGTGGAGCAGAACAAACCCCAGCAGAGATTTCTTTCCCAGCTATGCCCAAGGTGTGACTGTGAGGGGAGGAACAGCTTCCCCTCCTCTTGAGCACCAGCATGGGATCCCCTGTCCTGTGAGCCCCCCCATCCTTTGGGATCCCCCATCCCACAGCATCGTTTTTTCCCAGTTCTAAGGAATTCCAAGGCACTTTCTCACAGAATTTAGCAATAGAGAAAATTTCCTCCTGGCAGTGCAATAACCATCTCAATAAACTCTTGTGTTCCTATTGCTTATGTGCATCTCTGCACTCCTAGAACAGGGTGATTGTCTGCCAGAAAGTCCATAGCCCCAAGTGAGCACAGAGCTGGAGTGCCACTGCTCTGAGAACATTATTTCCCTGCTGAAGACTCCAATCCATGTCTAATAGACTGGCTGAAGGATTAGGGAGTGCATCATATTCATCAAGGGGATGGAAACAATTGATTAGATATTATCCAGTAAACAGAGACTGTATCACCATCAAAACTATGTCCCTACTCCTCTCTATGCTTGTGTGGCAAGGACCCTGGGGTAACACAGATTTCTCAGCCAGAACCTGTATCTGATCTCCATTTTCATGGAGGTTTGGACATGCTGCAATAAACCCAGTCCTATGTATGGAATTTGTGCTTTGTGCCAGAGCAGCAGCATTAATTGACTGCTTGCATGAAGTGTGTGAAATTAAGTGCCACACATTTATCTGATGGGCTGGTGCAGAATCAGTTCATCTTCTCCCTGCCTGTTCCATCCAGTCAGTCAGGAACAGGCTGTAATGCTTTTGGCAAATGAGAAGTCACCTTGAAATCCACTGCCCATCATTCAGCAACACAAGTGATAAACTGAAATGACCAAAGCTAATTTCAGATGTCTTTTGCATAATGTAGTTTGAGGGGGAGATCAGAGAACTGAGGGACTCCACTAAGGAGAAATATCTTGTGCAATTTATATTCAGTTCAGCCAAAGTTTCTCAGCAGTTTTTAACCCCTGCAATATATTTGAGCCATGATTTTTTCTGCTCTCTCCCCTCTTTGTTTGTGCTGTTTGTTGGCACCTATGGAGGATGCAGGACACAATCAATTATCAGGGCATAAATAAAAAGGTCTCCCAATCCCTGATAGGCAGCTGGGGTTGTGCTCTGCTGTGTTTCCAGCACTCCCACTCGTTCCAGTCCAGTTCTACACTCTTGGTAACTGGAGATGACCCCTGGGAAATGAACTGTGGTTACTGGGATTACCTTATTAGTCCCCATTTTGCTCACCCCCACCCTGCAGCCATGGGCCCCTTCATGGCCCTCTGAGCCACCATCCACTGTCAGAACTGTTTGCACGGGCATTTGCAGGGGAACACAGACCAGATAAATCTCCCCCTGCACATGCAACAGGGATGGGAACATCACCCAGGCAATGCCATTTCTCTTGGGTTCTAAATTCTCTTTGCTGGAAAGAACCACACCTTTTTACAGTCAGTGCAACATCTTAAAATTCTGCTGATGTCTCTGATTAATTCAGCAGGAGAGGGCTCAGCTCTGCAGCACTTCCTCATCTCCCGAGCAGCAGTGGTGACACAGCTCTCTGGCAGGGCTGGTACTGGCACAGCACAGCCCAGAATTCACCCCAGAACTGGACTGTGAGCTCAGGAAGGGAACAGGGAACTTTGGGCAGCTGTAACCTCTGTTCTTGCACACCTACCAAGGACTGTGCATTTCCAGGATCCCAGAATCCCAGAATGTGCTGAGCTGGAAGGGACCCCCAAGGATCATCCAGTCCAACCCTCAGCCCTGCACAGGCCCATCCCCAAGAGTCACCCCCTGTGCCCCAGAGGATCATCCAAAGCCTCCTGCAGCTCTGGCAGCCTTGGGGCTGTGCCCACTGCCCTGGGGAGCCTGTTCAGTGCCCAACCAGCCTGTGGGGGAAGAACCTTTTGCTGAGATCCACCCTGAGCCTGCCCTGACACA
>NW_020956006.1:133849-136936 GCF_003031625.1 Empidonax traillii | reverse complement strand
GCCCATCCCCAAGAGTCCCCCCCTGTGCCCCAGAGGATCATCCAAAGCCTCCTGCAGCTCTGGCAGCCTTGGGGCTGTGCCCACTGCCCTGGGGAGCCTGTTCAGTGCCCAACCAGCCTGTGGGGGAAGAACCTTTTGCTGAGATCCACCCTGAGCCTGCCCTGACACAGCTCCAGCCATTCCCTGGGGGCTGTCCCTGCTCCCCCCAGAGCAGAGCTCAGTCCTGCCCCTCCTCTGCCCCTGCCCAGGCACTTGGAACTACAACAGCTGAGGGCTCCCCTCAGTCTCCTCTCCTCTTCTTCATGAGCAGAGCTGTCAGGCCACTCCAAACTCTGTTGGATTTCTGGGGGAACCAGAGGACTCCTGCTCTGGTTCCCATCAGGCTCTGGCAAAAGGCTGGAGAAGGTGCCATCCTGGAGCTCTGCACCTGAGGAGCCAGAGCACTGCCCACACTGTGGGACTGGATGCGTTTCCTGCTCCGTCCTGGATCCAGGGAGGATCTGGGGTCTGTGCCTGGGGTGTCACACCCATGGGGGTTGGGGGTCTGCAAGTTGTTGTGCCTGGGGTTTGCAAGGACAGCTGGGCTCTGAGGGGACACTTGGATTCACTCCTCTGATTTGGAACCTGTGAGGGAAAGAAGAGCCCTCTGAGCTGAGGGGAAGCCTCGTTTCATTGCCAGGGCTTTGCAAACTCTGCAAGCTCAGGGCTCAGAACTCTGAGGATTTCTAGAGACTTGTGAAGATTAGACCTGAAGTCTTGTGGCATCTTGCTCTGCCCCTGTTCCTGGAAGACAGTTCCCAGGTGTGTTTACATGAACACAAAACCCTTCATGTTCAAGGATGGGAGCAGATGATATCCAAGCCCCCCCTCCAAAAAAAAAAAAGTGAATTTTTGGCAAAGTTTTAAACTAAGCTCAAGTGGTAAAAGGGATGTGCTGCAGATTTACATTTGAGTCTGCACATATGTTGTGCGAATTCTGCAAGACATTTCAACAGATGCCTTTTAAAACATTCACCCAGAGAAAGCAAACAATGTCACCTCGGAGGAGCTGATACCACCCAGCCTTCTGCTGCTCAGCTCCAGCTCAGCACAGCTCAGCCCTCCATCAAAGCACACCCTGCTCCCCAGCACTGCTCCTGCTCAGCCTTCTGAAGGCTCACACTAAAAATCCTCTCGGATTCTGACGGAAGTTCTTACAAAGACCTCGTTCCTTGGGAAAGTCTGGGAGCACTGATGACGTCGTGCAGCCTTTGAACCACAACTCAGGCCTCCCAGGCCATCCTGGAGTGCCACGCTGTTGTAGGAGGCAAAGAATTGATGTTCACAGACTCAAATTAAAATTTATAACATATATCTTCAGTGTTTGTGTTGTCACACTTGTTTTATTTTCTATGTTACAAACACTGTTATTAATAGTCCTTCACATCTCTCATGACGAAGCTCAAAGAGGCTCCTACATTTCCAGGTCAGATCCTCTGTGCTGTAAATCAGCAGCTCTCTAGTGAGTAGCTGCCCTCATTTAGAAGAGCTGGAGATGTAGGATTTTAAATTCAGTCAGGGATAAAAACCCTCTGCCTGTCAGGGTGGTGCTGGGATTGGGGGTTTCATGGATCGTGGCTGAGAACAGCAGCAGCTGAAGGAAGAAATGGAAAGAGGAAGAAGGAACATCCTGCAGGGTGTGCCCTTGAATATGACAGTATATCACCCAGCAGGATAATATCCTTGAATTGGATCATCCAGGAGACATTAACAGGAGAAAAGAGAAGTGCTTAACTGACCCTTGCATAGTTACACACCACAACACGGGGTGGGAGGAATTGTGTTGCCAATTAAAATCAAAGGAAAAGCTACAGACACTGGAATTGCACTTGGCAATCAGATCAAAGGGCAGATCCATTCTCCTGAATTTGCTGCCTGTCCATGGGGATACAGAAAACAGCCCCTGCAAGAGCCTCGTGCTCAGAATTTGTCGCTGCAGGGAGGGGGAGCTGGTTCTGCAAGGAAAGGCACAGGACTGGGGAATGTTCTGGGTTGGAAGGGACCATAAAGACCACTCAGTTCCAACAGGGACACCTTCCACTGTCCCAGGTTGCTCCAAGCCCCGTCCAACCTGGACTTGGAAACTTCCAGTGATGGGACAGCCACAATCTCTGGTCTAGCTGGAATTATATGGTCTTTAAGGCCCCTTCCAAGCAACACCATTCTGGTTTCTCTGATTCTGTGACTAAAGGAAGGTCAGCACACATGTCATCAAAGGTCACATCATTTTGGGTCTGCACTGTGGGACATTCTCAGCCAATTCTCGGGGCAAGACAGGACAATTCTGACCCTGATCCACTGAAACCTTTTTGCTCCAACCTGCTCGAATTCCATAACTGGATCTGTGCTGTAACACAACAATCTGTGTCCTTTGCTTTGCAAAGCTGGGGAACCAAGCAATGAATCCTCATCACTGGACAGCCCCATCCCAAATGGCAACTTAGAGGCACCAAAAAGCTCCTGTCCTGTGGTCCAGTCCTGTCAGACCCCCTGGTTGCTGCTCCCCCTGTCACTGCAGCCCTGCTGCCTTGGGGAGCATGAGCTGTTTGTTCTGGAGGTTATTGCTCCAGATCTGATTATCCTCTCATTTTCTCACACATATTTCTACTGGGGATAAATCTAATTTAAACAGTCCTTAATTGTTATGATTTTGTAAACAGTATCTTAAACACAATAGACACAAAACTCTTGACAAATTGCTGGAGGAGATGTGACAGAATAGGGAATCATTTCATATCTTCTGGGATTGGCCCAAATTGAGGCTTCTGGTCTGATGTTTGAAAATTGATGCAAGGATTTTTTCTCAGCAATTTATCCTCCAAAGCCCTATTACTGTGTGGGAAGGAAGATGCCTCGATTTTTTGAAGGGGAGAAGAGAGAAAGAAGGAAAGGGAAGGAAAGAAAAGAAAAGAGGAAAAGAAAGAAAGAGAGGAAAGAAAGAAAGAAAAGAAAGAAAGAAAAGGAAAGAAAGAAAGAAAGAAAGAAAGAAAGAAAGAAAGAAAGAAAGAAAGAAAGAAAGAAAGAAAGAAAGAAAGAAAGAAAGAAAGA
>NW_020956006.1:125304-133324 GCF_003031625.1 Empidonax traillii | reverse complement strand
AAGGAAAGAAAGAAAGAAAAGACACACACATACATCCATATATTTATAGTAATCAGATAAAAGTTCACACAAGCACAGATATAAAATGAAATTTGGCTCCATCAGAGCAATCCCAGACACCATCTCTGTAAAAACACTTGGCCAAATTAATGACTTGAATTAATTTGCTGCTAATTGTTGTTTACCAAGTATTTTTTGAGCTGATTGTCAAATGCAATTAACTGACATAAAAATTCTGATATGGACTTCCTATTAACTATATTATTTGGAAATGTGCTTGGTATTTATATAGATGTTAAAAAAAAAAAGTTTCTTAGATCCTCTTCAGGGTAGGATAATTATATATGCACTAAATGTAATGAGATTAAACTTCAGTAGCAGTAAAAAATAAAGTAATAAGCCTTACAGAAACTAAGCTCAGGCAGTCAACATATATTTCTGTTACAGCTGATGCTACACTGCCTTTTTTTTTTCCTTTTTGTGCCCCCAGCTTGCTTTTTTTTTTCTTCATATTTTAACGGTTTTTATAGGAAAATCATTTTATGTGCTTATTTTGTATGAAGACTGAATATCTAAGAAAGATAAATTAATGTATCAAAAGATTTCACTGCATTTCATATGTAAAATGAAATGTGCTCAGAGCCTGGAATCGCTCCCTCCCACTCACCTTTTACGTACAAATCACCACATTTCCTCAAACTGCTGCAGAGTTTTTAATTTGCAGCTCAAATCTGCAGCTGATGTAGAAATAAAGTCTGGAGCTCAGGAAATGCACATCAAAATTCTGATTTCAGTGGGGCTGGGGTCTGAAGTCTGTCACTGAAAATTTAGAATTTAGGCTGAGGTTTCTAAAGGGCTGGAGATGCCTCTGAAATGGAGCACTTGGTGTCCTGGAAGGGAATCAGGGGCAGGAATGATCTGAGAGCAGAAAAAAAAATAAAGGATTTCTTCAAGGTGTGGGGTGGTGAAAGTCAGGGTGGGCCATTCACAGCCCTCAACAGGGAATTGAAATGCTGGTATTGCAGAGCATGGCTTGGCAGAGCCACGGAATCCCAGAATCCCAGACTGCTTTGGGTGGGAAAGGACCTTAAAGATCATCTCATTCCACCCCCTGCCATGGGCAGGGACACCTCCCACTAGCCCAGGTTGCTCCAAGCCCCATCCAACCTGACTCACTTCCCTGTGGTCACTCTGCTTGATCTCCACTGGGAATTGTCCTGCCCAACACACCTCATTTTCCAGACACATTATCCCCAGGATAATGTGGGCCAGGCCAGGAGGGAAGGGAGCCTTTCTCCTCCCTCTGTGCTAATGAGGTGACACCAGCCTGGCAGAGCAGATTACACACAACCCCACCTGTAATCAGCAGTTATTCCTTCCTGCAACAGAAGAGTTCAGAGGAATCACAGCACTGCCATGGGCAGACTGTCACATGGAGAAGTTGTGCCCCAGGAGTGGCACTTCCCATGCAAGGTCAGACCAGAGACCCTTCAGGGATTAACCCTGGGAACCTGCAGTTGAAGCAGAACAGCTCCAACAGCTGAGGGCAAATCTGCTTTTTGTATTTTTTCCTGGTTCCTTGTGAGCAGAGGTTGTTCTTATCCCCTGTAAATAGTTCCTCTGTGGCATCTACAGGCAGCAGAACAGAAACATCAGGGCATCAGCCTGTGGAAATTGGAAACGGCCTACCCAGAGAGGTGGTGGATTCACCATCCCTGGAGGTTTTTAAGCAGAGATTGGATGTGGCCCTTAGTGCCATGATATAGTAATTGGAGTTGGATCAGGGGTTGGACTTGATCTTGGAGGTCTTTTCCAACCCAATCTATTCTATGATTCTATGATTCTATGAAATAGGTGTTGACCATCCTCTGCCTTTCTCAACTCAACAAAGACAACATTCCTGGTACAGTGGGTTTTTCCCAGAATGTTGTTTGGTGGAACAGCTGTCCCACTGCACATCTGGATCACACTGGGACATTGAGATCCTGGTATGATTCCCCAAAACAGTGGAATGGCTACCCCATTGCACAACTGCATCATTCCCTCACACAAAGTTCCTGCTGTGATTCCCAAAACCTTTGGGGAAACAAATGGGTTGGTGAAAGAAAGAAAGAGAAGAAAGAGTATTGTTTGTTTGGTGCAGGTCACCCCCAGCCTTGCTTGCTCTGTGCTGTCAGAGAAGGATGTTTATTGAATCAAAAGTGAACTGATCCCTGGCCACGTGCAAGAAAGGCAAGAAATGTCTTGACCCTCACACCAACTTCTTTCCCACTTGGTCTGTTCAGAGGGTGTCACTACAGCCTGAGGGACAGAGCTCACGAATAGAAAGTCTCATGTGCCCCTAAAAACTGGCACAGTACCCCAGAAAATGTACTTGCTGGGCTGGCTCAGAATTGCAGCAGTAACTCTGAACACTGCAAACTCTTTGGAAGCCTTATTTAACAGGTCCAAATATCTCTTCAGACTCCCCAAGCAATGGCTTCTCAGCAACAGCACATGTGAGTGTGAGGAACAAAAGAGCCCCTGGCCATATGGATAACTCAGGAATAAACTGGAACTCTGAATCACACAGTCATTTGTAGTCAGCTCATCCAAGTCACTTTGTTCAACCAAATTATTAAGACTCAGGAAATGCAAGAAATCCAAGATCATGAGTTTATCTGCCTTGATTTTTTTGTCTCTTAAGCACATAAAAAAGCAAAGCAGCTGCCAGGGCCAGAGGGAAGTTGAGTTGTTTGAGCACATGTTGTTCCCTTGAGTTATTGAATGAAGATGGAGCTGTACTGAAACTCCTGAGCAGGAAAATAGGACTCACCTGGCTCTGCTGGGGCAGCTCACAACCAGCAGCTGACAGATTTTTAAGAACAAGTAGTAAAACAAAAGAGAACAAACCACAATTTCAACCCTGGTCCTCTGTCTTTTCCTCTTTTTTTTTTTTTTTTTTTTCCTCAGGAAGGTAAAAAGGTAAACAGAGTGAGTAGTCTGAGGAACATTTGAGGCTGTTGATTCAGGTTTGAAAAAAATTCCTGTGGCACAACCAGATTTAAAGCTGACACTGCTTCTCCTGTGGTTTTTGGAAGACAGAAAAAGAAATCCCAGTCCTGTTGTCTTACAAGTGAAAGCAACTTGCAGGCTGAGGAGATCCTGACCCACCCTCCAGGAAGGAGAAACACCAAAGACTTTAGGTGACCTTTCCAAGGGCTCTCCCACCTTTTTTAGCAGCATGGAAATCTCCATACACAGACACAACTCGCAGGAAATCAACCCCAGAATAGTTAACAGGATGAAGTTTCAGAATTAAAAACAAACACCAGGACAAAACTAAGTAACAAATACAGACTCAGAGCTGCAAGAAGTGCATATTGAGATGAGATCTACCGATCTCTTCCTGGTTCCCCAGCAGAAGGAAGATTCCAGCTGCGAGCTGGAGGAATAGATCACATTCCAGGGGTAAAGGGGCAGGGAAGAACATGGACAAGACCAGGACAAGGAAGCAGCAGAAGAGGGAAGAAAGCAGAGAGGACCTGAGGGGTCATTCAGAGGGGGGTCTGATTGCCCAGAGATGGTTTGGGTGGCGGTGACTGGTCTTGGTTTGGATGGAGCCAGGGAGCTGTGGGTGATTGATTTGGTGATGGGGGGGGGGGGCACTGCCCACACTCAGCTGCTGATGTGGGACCAAGGAAACCTAAAGGAGGAGGGAAAGAGGGCAGGGGAGGCACAAGGGCTGGGGGGACAGGGCTGAGCAGAGAGGGATAAGGTTTCTGGCCATGGAAAAAGAGAAGAAATCTCTCAAGGCTGGGATGAGCTGAAGGAAACAAAGTGGAAAACAAAGGACTGTCTTTGAAGAGTGTCTGAACTCCTGAAACTGGCTCCAGGATGACATGGGGCATCCCTTATTAGGTCAAGAGGGCTGGGTAGAGAGGTGCCAAAAGTGCTGCTAAAACATGTTTGATGAGACATGAAACTTGTGTTATCAGAGCTCAGCAAGAGCACTGGCAGGAGCTTCACAGGTGTGGAGCTGCTTGGGCAAAAAGACCAAACTTGGGAAGCTCTGGGAAAAGTCTGGAGGGACTGCTCACCCCTTTAGAGGGATGAGCAGACAGGTTGGTGATGAGAGGCTGCCCCAGACATCTCCTGAGGTGGCACCTCTGAGGTTGTGGGGACAGGCAGTGCTGGTCAGTCTGTGGTGGGTGTAGGGACGAGAAAGGTGCTCTGGCTTCTCTGAGTCCCTGTGTCAGAGAAAAGTCATGTTTGCACAATAAATTAGGGAGGGTTGGAAGGGTGTGAGAACAACTACTGGAAGTGGTTTAGGAAGAGGAGGCTCTGTCCATGGCACTGGGCAGGGGCCGCCCTGAATCCCTCATGGTCTCTGCCTGTCCTGAGCAGTAGAAACTCGAGTGATGTTGTGCAGTGAGTCAGGGCCTTCAGCAGGTTATTCCAACCAGCCCCATGCACGCAGGGGTTGGGCAGCCTGGGTTTAGCCATGAACCCCAACTCTGGCCACATATTATTGTGCCAAAACCACATCAGCTTAGGAAGCCTTGTCCAGTGTTCCCTGCCCTTCAAACTGCCCTTGCACAGATGCCCAAGCAGCACTGGAAGTCATGGCTTGGCTGACAAAAGGGACTTTTCTTTGATTATCATTTTTCCTGGACTGTCTGGTTAAATCTGACACCGTTTTGCTGATGTGGAAGAGAGAAAGGAGCAATCAGACCCGGGGGAACACGAGGTTGGTCGGCACAATTCTAAAAGCTTGGGCCATATTTCATTGTGCACAGTATTGAAAAATATGGTCCTGTATTTAATGTTAATGGAAAGCATCAGTCATGCAGCATTGCCATAGGAATATTTCTATTAACATTAAACATACTTTGACACCAGTAAATGTTACTGGCTGACAGAGGAAATTTACACCGTGTGTAATTTTGCTCTTTGTTATCTCTTACCATGTGTAGGTGTCTGGGTGGCACTGTCTAGTATCAGGTGATTATAATTTTGTTCTTGGTCATCTGAAATTCATAGAAAAAAAAATCCCTTTAAGAACAAGCTTGGCAAACCCCGTGATCTGCAGATGATAATTACAGCTCACAACACTCACAGGAAATCTCAGCGTCATTCAAGAAAGGAGAGGAAAAAGCTTAAGAAAGCAGAAGACTGTTCTGTAGTTCACTTAAAATTCCAGATGGAAGAAGAATATTATAATAGGAATCTGCTGCCCTTCTGCTGAGCCTGCAAATTAAGGTTATCTGCAAAGATGAGAAACATGTCCAGGCAGGAGCAAACCGTGGCTGCTGGACCCACATGGGCTCCTGGGAGCTGCTGGAACCTCAGAGCCCCTGCTCCACCTCCACCCACCAGGGAGACCTGGAATACTTGGAAAATTGAAAGTTTGGAGGTTTTCAGGACGTTATTCCCAACCACCCAAACCCCACTGTCCCACTGTGAGCACACCCACACAACAAAGTCTTGTTTGAGGGCAGGGAGAAATCAAACAAGTGGCCTCTCTCATCAGTGGAGCTAAAGGTCTGCACATGGATGTGGATCTCCCTCCCCAGGAAGGGAGAATCCTGTAAAACTGATGTATTCAGTCTTAAGTGCTGCAAAGTAGGGGGAAAAAAAATCCACGGCAGAGTGGCTGCCAGAACTGGGCTTGGTATCTGTCCTGTGGGGTGGAAAACAACTCTGCCTGTAATAAAACCACTAGTTGAGTCCTGATAAACTTGCATGACCTTTAGTTTCCACACAGGCCTTCAGTAAGGAATGAATGTTTTATCTTCACACCAGGGGTGGGACTGCAGCAATGGAGGGTGAGAGGAGATTTCCAGAACTCTTTCCTGCCGTGCTCTCCCTGCACAGGGTGGAGGCTCTGATGTCTCCTCTGCTGTTCTGAAAACCCTGCCATTGATACTTCACTTTCCCCCTGAAAGAGCTGTTTCACTGGGGCTTTCTCACTGCAGTTCTGACCCATTCCTTCTTTTCCAGGAGAAAATGCCCCTTGTTTCTGCCACAGCTCTTTGTGACGACACTGTTCCTGTGTGTTCCCTGAACTTTACTCTTCAAGTTAATGCCATTTCTTTTATGTTTCTCTATGAAACTTGCTTTGCCCTTGATTATTGTCATTTTAGCACCCCGTGCTCTGAGTGACTTGGATCTTCTCAGGCCTGGGTCATGTTTGTGAGAGAGACCTGACCAGCACAGAGTGGATTCCCTGGATTCTTCCAAGTCAACTTCTCTTGTTCACACAAATTTGTGATATTTTACCTTTCCTGGTTCATGTGAAGTTGGTGATCCTTTGTTATTCCTTATTAGTTTTCTGAGAAACTGTTCAATTTTTCTCCAATACATAGAAGGCTTTTTAACATTCTTGTTTTAGTCCAATACATCTCATTTTTCTCCATTTAATCAATTTATTTTCAGGCTATTTCTCCAATTTGTCAAGAACATTTTAAATTCTAATCCCATTCTCTAATAGACTTATGGTCATCCAAGCTTCATATTACCTGCAAATTTAATGAGCAAACTCCTTTTCCACCAGTAACAAGGAGACTAAATTCAGAGTCACACCGGTTCATCTTTGGTTCCCCTTTCTGGTCACACATCTACCCCAGAGAGGTTCATTAACAACATGCTTCTCAAATTAAACTCACACTATTTTCTTAGAAACTGCTGGAAATCTTGCTGAGGTCATGAGCCTTAATAGAAGTTATTCCTCCCTGGCCACAAAACCCAGCAAAACAAAAATAAAATAAAATTTAAAAAAAAAAAAAAATTAACTTGATTTGTTTCTGAGAAATCTTGCTTTACCTCTCTGAAACTCCCCTCCCTGAACAGTACATGGAGCATCTGTTTACAGGCAGGATTAAATCAGAGTCAGGTGACAACACACTGGACACCTCTGCTTGGGGACTCCTTAAACACACAGACGGCTGGAAACACCCAAAGAATTTGACCCCAAAGGATTGAGTAAACTTTGGGAGGAGCCCAGGTTCTCATGGACACCTCGAGTGCCCTTGAGTAAGTGGCCCACAGGTCCTCAGTCAGAATTTGCCTCTGGATCCTCCACTCGTGGTTGTTTTTAGCAAAGCAAGGTCCTGCAGGAACAAGTTTTGTGACTTTGCTTCAGTTTCTCTTCCTCCATCTGGTCAAATTTCACTTAATTGTGAAAACTGGCCACAAGATGGGTGGGACAAATAAGAAAGTGAGGATTTCTGGAATCTCTGGAACTCTCCAGAGGGATTTTCCCAGAATCAAAAACACATAATATGCCAAGTGTGAAGGGACCCATGAGGACCACTGAGCCCCACTCCTGGCCCTGCACAGGACGATTTTGGGTTAATTTTTCTCTAGTTTCCAGCAATCATGATACAGATTCATGCTCACTAATCCCTGCATTAGGTTTTAACTGTCCCTGAGTTCAAACAGACCTTTGCAGTAATACAGTTTTAAAAGACTGTGTGTGATGGTCAGTCTGGCACATCTTTAGAAATAACTGCAGTAATCTCAATCTTTGTCACCAAAAACCACAATATACTTTAGGTTTTAACTGACTCATCTGGCTTCAACTTCTATTAGATTTTTATATTCCTTGGTGGGACTAAAAGCCCAATTTATTGCTACAAAATGCTTTCCCATAGAGGTATTTCTAGGTCATGAACCTTGTCAATCATAACTTCACCATTCTCTTGGATAATCTCAATATTCTGTGCCTCTGGAAAGCTGTGGGGATGAGGTCTGGGCTGGGATTCATTTCAGCAGTTTTGATCCACGGCATTGTCAAGCAGAAATGTGTTTTAAATATTACTGGCAGAGTGGTGTTTAGTGTTTTGGCTGCTGGAGCTGCCAGACCCATCTCTGGGGAGCCTCATCTGTGCAGAATTTGTAGGATTTTGTTTGCAAAGACAGCTGGTTTATACAGTGCAGGTCAGGGGTGTCAGTGCCCTGAGTACAACTGTCTCTCTTACTGCTTATGTGCTGTCAAGTTCATAAAATCACAGAATAACAGAGGTGGAGGCACCTCTGG
>NW_020956006.1:123032-124245 GCF_003031625.1 Empidonax traillii | reverse complement strand
GAGCCTGTTCAGTGCCCAACCAGCCTGTGGGGGAAGAACCTTTTGCTGAGATCCACCCTGAGCCTGCCCTGACACAGCTCCAGCCATTCCCTGGGGGCTGTCCCTGCTCCCCCCAGAGCAGAGCTCAGTCCTGCCCCTCCTCTGCCCCTGCCCAGGCAGTTGGAACTGCAGGGAGGTCTCCCCTCAGTCTCCTCTGCTCCAGCTGAACACACCAAGTGCCCTCAGCTGCTCCAAAACTGATGTTTCTACCGTGGCACTGGGCACAGCTGGGAAGGGACTGGTTCTATCTTTGCTCACCTCTCAGTTAATTACCTGTATTAATGAGATCCCCGAGCCTGTCGCTGTCCAGGCTAAGATCCAGCTCTCAGCCTCCCCCACACCCTCGTCTCTTTAGCACCTTCCTGGCCCTTTTCTGGCCGTACTGCAGTCTGCCCGTGGCTCTGCTGTACTGGGGAGCCCATCACTGGTTCCAGCAGTGCAGGTGTTTCCCCCAGTGCTGGCAGAGGGGAGGGATCGCCTCCCTGACGCGCTGGCAGCATTCCCGGGATGCTCTCCAGGGTGCTGGTGGCCTCCACTGCCGCAAGGGCTCATTGCTCCCTCACCTTCCATTCGGTGCCCGAGATCAGTCATTTTACCCACCACTTATTACCTTATTTATAAGTTATTAGATCTATTTTCGAGGTTGCAAAGCAGGTAGTGAGTAACGAGCCCGTTGTATTTTTGATGACCTCTCCCTGGCATTTGCAGTGATAAGTTCACTGAGCATGACTAAACTGCTCCACAGACACTTCTCTCCTCAAAGCCTTGGCAAGTGATGGATTTCCCCAGGAGGTTTCCATCCTTCTACATGCTTTTAGAGCACCGTGTGGTTCCACACAGACGTGAAGCTGCAATCACGCCAAGGAGAGTGAGGACATCAAACCTGGCTGCAGCAAAGCTGATTTACAAATCAATCTGCAACACAAACAATCAAGTTCCTCGTGCTCTTCCCAACTGATGTTGCTCACACGCACCAGGAGCTGACAGGTGAGAGGTGACACAGAGATGGGGATACTTGTGGTGTGAAATGCAACCATGTAGAACAGGAACAGACAGAACTGGAGCACGTCAATTGTTCCAGAAGGGAAACAATAGATGTTTCCCCCTCCTGCAAACACACAGTGCTCAGTGAGTCACTTATTGCCACAACCTCACCCTGGGGTGAAACTGTGTC
>NW_020956006.1:118035-122376 GCF_003031625.1 Empidonax traillii | reverse complement strand
TTTCTCCTTTTCCCCTTCTATAAACCTCGTATATTTTGAGGCTACTGCTTGAGAAATGCTATCCAAAACAGCCAGAACCCGAATTATTGGCATTTTGATGGGGCTGAGCTAATCAAGCATCTGAATGCAGCACTGGGCTTCATTTACCACTTCTGTAGCCCTTTGTAAACACTTTCTAAGCAATAAAAAGCTTTAAAATGATGGCTGAGCCTTCCTACAGCTCTTCAGGTTTAACAGGATAATGCTGTTAATTGTGAAGTGCCAGTTAGGCAGAAGCTTATCTATTGTTGAGACAAGGATCTGAGTTCAAAGCTATTTGCAAGGAAACTCCATTAGGGAAAGAAAGGATTCACAGGGCTCTGAATTGCCAGACCACAATAGAAAATTTCTGAGGCAGCTGGAGCAGAGATCAGATAAAATAACCAGCAGAAAGAATGAGGTATTTTACTGGGAGAAAGGAAACCAGTGCTCCCAGCTCCTCTGCAAACAGAGGGAGCCACGTGGAGAGACAGAGGTTTTAAGGGTTGCAAGGTTTGTTGTGTTTTTTTTTTTTTTTTTCCAGAGGAAATGGGGTCACATGGAAAGGACAAGACAAAGTGCTGCATCCCACAGAACGATACCTGTGGTTATCTCTGGGTTCGGTAACCACTGCTCTGGACACAGCCCGGACAGTTGTCCCACAAGCCCCGGGGACATGTCCCACAGGTGGCTCAGTGGAATGTGCGACATTCCTGTGCCTTCATCCAGAGCCGTCCCCAACTGCCCCCACCCTGCACAATCACCCTGCAGTCACCAGGGGGATGTTCAGACTGATGGGCTTTGCCTTCCCCAGTCCCCAGCAGGTGGGAGGGAGCCCAGGGCTGTCCTGGGCTGGCTGAGCCCGTGGGAAGGGGGGGAGTGAATTCTTTGTTTTGCTTGTGTGACTTTTGCTTTTCATTTTGAACTGGCTGTACCTCAAGCCAGCAGTTTCCCCACCCTTGTCCCCCAGTTCTGTTCCCCTCGGGGCAGAGGGGATGAGGGGGGTGTGGGGCTGAGTTACCTCTGGGGTTAAACCACCACAATCACAACCTGCATTTTCTGCACAGGGGGGGCAAAACTCCGGGAAAATTTCAATAGCCCCCAAAGAGTTCCCATTACACCTCTTGTCCAGGAGATCCTCTTAAGACACAACCTATTTCCACAGATTTCACCTTTACTTTGGTAGTTACTTTTAGTCTTCTCCAGAGCCTATTTTTTAACTTTCAGTGATTTCCTAAGTGAATATTGTTAAAAATTCTAGATTTATTGTGTTCTATAATAGAAAAAAAAATAGAGTGTCAAAATACAGAAAAAACCACTGTATTTTCCAGCCTATCTTTTTGTTCATAAAGTTCCTGATAAAGACTGCAAAGCAAGGGTATTTTTAATATATGACAGCTGTATAACAGGTCTGTGATGGTTCTGACAATCGTGCATTATTTTGCATTAGTTTTAGAGTATTTAATAAAGTATTTGGGAGTGCTCTGAAATCTGAAATCAACATGGCAAGAGAAGTGGCCCAAAGAGGAGCAATCAGCCTCTGAAGCCCAGGGCAGGGGTGGAGTCCCGAACCCTGCAGGGGTTTAAAAGACATGAGGATGTGGCACTTGGGGACATGGGTTAGTGATTGGACTCGATGATCTCAGAGACCTTTTCCAACCTAAAGAATTTCATGAAAAACAGTTATTTGCCATCTTCCCCTCTGGCCTTTCCAACAACCCCAGCATTTTTCTCCTTTCAATATTCTTCCACAGCCGAGATTTTCAGAGGAGGATGTAACAAGTGGTTTGTTTCTCTGATGACAAGATCCCTCTTTGGCACCTGCACTAAGGGAGAGAAAATCCCTGTCTCAGAGCACTTCTGGCTTTGGGAACTGAAAGCAGTGCAGCCCCTGAAGGGAGGAGGAAAGCAGAGCAGAAGCTGCTGATGAGAATGGAAACACCTTCAGCACAAAGCTCCTCATTTCTCACCCTCCTGTCCCCTCTGGTATCTTGTGTTCACAGCTTGCAGTGCAGAGGGAAACCCCTGAGCAAATGTCCTTTGGCTGTTCCAGGATGGTCAGGCACTGCCTGGGGGCAGGAACCAGCCCTGTGCTCACCAAAGCCTTTTCCCCTGAGTTTGGACAGAGGGGCAAATGCAGCCCAGGGAATGGTCCCATCCTGAGTCAGCTCTTCCCAGCCAGGACTCAGAGGTGATGAGCACATGAGTATTTAGCCTAATAGATCATTAAATCCCAGCTGTATTTCATGTACACCAGCCAACAACTAATTACTTTGCTCTTCTGTGCTGTGAAAATGCTGCTTGCAGAGGGTTTGTGCACCTGGCTCACGATCCCCAGGCACACTGACCCTGAAAAATGGGCTGGAGCAAGGGGCAAGCCAGACAAACCCAGCAGTTAAGCCACCAGTAGAGTCAGCATGTCAGTCATTCAAGGCATTGGAAATGCCAGATTAAAGGCTGTCCCCAACCCCTTCATTTGATATTCATTATGTCGGGGTTTTGTTCTCCCATTCCAACATATTTTTCAACTGTAATCCTGTGACTCATTCATTGAACAGGATGCTCAGGGAATAAGGCAGCTATTCAGGAGTTATTTTAATCCTCATTAAGTGGTGAATGGCCTGTTCTTTAGTATCCCACGCCATCCAAACCCTGTACTGATTAGGGAACTGTTATTTTCCATCAAGGCTTTCCTCCAGCACCATCCAAGCCTCACAAACAGCCTCCAGACTCCCAGCCCAGGTAAGGTGGGGACTGCCAGCCCCAGGTTTAACTGAGCCCCAGAGCAGGTGTACCTGAACCTGCAAGGTTCTATTCCTTTTGAGGAACAGTGCTGGAACACTCAGGGCAGATTTTTCGTATCACAGAGGGGATTTTTAATAGGATTTTGCAAGCATAAATCAGCTGCTAATTAATCACCCCCCCTTCTGTGGGGGAGGTAAGGCAGGTGTGACTGCTCCTGCTTTAGGTGTGAGGAAAATAATGAAGGCAGGTGGAATCACCTGCCAGGGGCTGCACAGTGACAGGAGGAGCACTGGAAATGCTCCCCCAGCCCTGTTCAACCCCAGGATTGTTACTGTCCATCACCAGCCAGGACAGTGAGAGCACAGCCTGCCTGGTCAGGAGAACCAGGAGCACCTGAAGGAGCTGGGGGGGTTCAGCCTGGAGAAAAGGAGGCTCAGGGGGGACCTTCTGGCTCTGCAATCCCTGACAGGAGGGGGGAGCCGGGACAGGGTCGGGCTCTGCTCCCAGGGAAGAAGGTTGAGAGGAAAGAGGGTCAGGTTGCACCAGAGGAAGTTTAGATCAGATATTAGGAAAAATTTCTTCACAGAAAAGGTGGCCTTGCACTGGCACAGCTACCCAGGGCAGTGGTGGAGTCACCATCCCTGGAGGTGTTCAAAAAACACATGAATGTGGCACTTGAGGACCTTGTTTAGTGGTGACCATGGTGGTGGAGCTGAGGTGATGTTGGACTTGGTGATCTTAGAGGTCTTTTCCAACCTTAATAACCCTGTTATTTTTTGGCTGTGGCAGCTCCTTGGAGCTAAATGCTTTGGACATCCTCCTGCAGGGGTGTCAGACTTGGGGAGCAAGAAAACAAAGTGACTTGGAAAGGCTCTGATTAACTGAGCTTCTGGCAGGTCTGTCCCTGAGCCATCATCCACAGCAGGAGGGCATTCCAGGGGTGCCCCTGGAAGTGTCCTTCCCTCCTGCCTGTCCCCTGGGAGCACCCAGAGTTGTCTGGGTGCTGTTCCTCACACCTGGAGACTTGTCAGCAGGACTGACACCAAGGGTTTGGCTGCAGGAACTCCCTGGCAGTGCCAAGAGAGGAATTATGTTCACCTGGACACCAGTCAAGTGCTTCCCCTGCCACGTCCTGGAGCTGTCACTCAGTGGCTCGTGCTTCTCACGTCTTAGGACTGCTCCAACCCCCTTCCCTGCTCTGGCACAGCTTTTATTTGGAGCTAAAGGCTGCGTGAGTCAACACTTCACAGGGAACTTCAACTCAGTCATTTGCTGCTTTCTGACCTTCTGTTTCTCCAGTTTGTGTTGTATTTATTCCTTATTTTATGGCTATGAAAGAAGAAGGACTGAAATTAAATCTAAGATATCAAGAAGGAGGTGAATCATAGAATCACAAAATATCCTGAGCTGGAAGGGACCCCCAAGGATCATCCAGTCCAACCCTCAGCCCTGCACAGGCCCAGCCCCAAGAGTCACCCCCTGTGCCCCAGAGGATCATCCAAAGCCTCCTGCAGCTCTGGCAGCCTTGGGGCTGTGCCCACTGCCCTGGGGAGCCTGTTCAGTGCCCAACCAGCCTGT
>NW_020956006.1:110480-117091 GCF_003031625.1 Empidonax traillii | reverse complement strand
CAAACTGCAGGGAAGAGCTTGGCATGAGGGAAATACAACTTCTGTTTTCAAGCAGCCACACCTAAAAAGTGCACGAAAAAAGAAATCTTTCCAAGTCTTGGCTAAAATGGTGTTTTTAGAAACAGCAACAGCCCATGAGGATAAAGGTAACCCTGAGCTCCAAATCTCCCTCTCCAAGGACACTGAGACTCGTGGAGCATCTTTGGAGAGGCTGTTCAGTGAAGAAATGGTTTTTCCTCCACTTGGAAAACAGAGTATCAAAAGGGCAGATTTTCCCACTGTTTTAGGGCCTCAGGAGTAGAAGAGTCTGGAAAAGAGACACATCCTGGGCATTCCCCCAGAAATGCATCTGCTGCAGGGAGCAGTAACCAGAGGGACCCTCGCTGCCCCAAATGGGAATGTTGGCACTCGCTTTTCAGCTGGAGTTTTACATCTCCCCATAACGTTTCTTAATTTGCTCTGATTTTCTTTGATTTTAATTAATATACTGCTGCCCCCTCTTGCATAAATCAGGTGAACAAAATGGTGAAAGGACTAAAAGAAATCCAGAGGAAGACAAAGAACAAGGACTTTCTTCCTAGTCTGCAGTGCTGGTGGCAAATCCCAGGAGGCAAAGAGAGCTGGTGTTGACAGTCAGTGCCTGGGATCCCTCCTGTGTTTGAGGACTTCCCACTGACTCTGGAAACACAAAGTAATTGGATAAATATGGACTGGTTTTGTCAAAAATCAAGCAGCTGAGCAGGCTGCATGACTAACGTCAGCCAGCAAGGCACAAACAGCAGCTGGGGGAGCAGCCCTGGATTCCAACCTTTTGGCAACGTGTTTAAAATGCACCCATCACAGTGAAAACATATGGTCAGAAGGGAACAAAATGTGTCCTTTAAAGGGCACTTCTGAAGATAAAGTTGATTTGAGAAGGTATAAATAGTCTGGGTTTCTAAAGCAGGATTAGTTAAATGCAATCTTTTGTGGAACTCAGCCAGCTCCTGCACATTTCATGGGGAGAGATAATTATGCAAATACCTTTGGAAGTAACACATGGTCCTTTTTAACCCCGTGGTACTGGCAAGAAGGAGAAGGGAAGAGAATATGAAGTCTTCTCCCTTTTTTTTTCCCCTCTTCCATGAAGTGTAAAGTGAAACAAAACCTGAGGATGAAATCCCTGGTAGAAGGGCTCTCCACGGAGTCCAGTGGGGCTGGAGAGCAGAAATCCAAGCCCCTGTTCGTTCTATCCCTCAGGGAACAGCAGGGCCTGGCTCTCCCAGCTTTTTATACTGAATAAGGAATAGGCAGAAAGCCTGAACCCTTGTTACACTCAAAGCATAATTCACAGGAGAAACACCCTATTTTGGATTTCCATGGAACAGGGTGGTTTGGAATGGATCTACAGAGACCCATTGAGGGGCTGCCCCAGCAGAGCAGGGCAGGGCTGGGCCAGCCCCTGCTCTGGCTCTGGAGTGATGAACATGACACACTACAAGGAACCTGATGAACAAGATAAGCAGATTTAACTCTTTAACTGATTGGGAGTCCCTGAGATCAGCTCAGCTGGTCAGAACACCAGGGTCTGGGTCTGATCCCTGCAGGCCAAGAGTTGGGTCAGTGATCCTTGTAGGTTCCTTCCCACTCTGAATATTCAGTGAAATATTCTGGAAATCACTCTGAAGTCACAGAAATTCAAGCCATGGCCACCCCAAGGTGTCTGGGCAGAGAAGCAAAGACTTTACACGACTCAGGAACAAGTCTGTGTGAGGGGCCAGGAATGGGAACTCCACCTCCTGGGACTGGTGGAAATTTATTCTACCCTTTAGCTGATTCCTGGCATTTTCTTGTTCTTGTTTGTTTGCCCATCAACTGCTAAACATTGCTTTGGGCCAGGGCTTTAAAGGAAATTAGGATCCAGATCCAGTGTAACAGTGATCATGTTCTTGTCTTTAAGAATTTGAGGAAGTCAGAGGAACTAATCAAGCACTTAAAATGAACCACAGGCATTAGGAAGGCAAAAAGAAAGAGGAAAGAGCTACGAGATCTGTTGAAATCCAGTCCTAACCCTATCAGAAATTAAGCAGATGGTTAACTTAAACTGAAGTCACATCACAGAGTGGCTTTCAAAATAGCAATCTCTAGAAAGATCTGGGTGTGACAGAGTCAAAATGGTGCTTTTTACTCAGAATTACCTTTTCTGTTCTTGCAGCGTTTCCATTCCATCAAAAGGGAAAAAGTGACAGAACATTTTAAGGAGCTGAGGACAGATTTACTAACCCTGCCTGCCAAAGTCAGGACTATATTCCTTCTGTGAAAGACAGATTCTTGGATATTTTAAACATCCTTATTATTTTAATTTTTAAAAATATATTTTATTAAAAAGCCCTTTTCCGTATGTTGTAATTAGAATTTTTCAGCCTGGTCCACTCAAAACCAGCTGAAATTGCAAAGTGGGTTTTTTTATTTTTTTGTTTGGTTGGTTGGTTTTTTTTTTATTTTAATTTTTGATATTTGAAAACCTCAGATGTGAAAAACTGGATTCTTGCTAAAAGGAAAAAAGAGTTCGCAGAGTTAAACTCCAGCTAGTCCAGGAAACCTGCCTGAATTCGAGCGACAAAATTGCTTGACATAGTGAGCGCTTCCAAAAAATATGTCTGTCTGTAGTCACAGTAACTTAAGTATTTATCATATATTTAGGTTATATTATATATTACTATATATATTAGGCTCATACAAGTCTTATTTGGGGAAATTCTGTAATAACTACCAAAGTAAGATCTTTAAAATGATCACCTTTTTTTTGTGCCATCCTGATAACCTTTTCCATGGAAAATGAGCACCACCTAAAGAGATGCTTGTCCGTCCACTTGTCCCAGTTTTAGCAGAATTGGAGCATTTTTTTCATCAATCTTTCAAGCCCCAGGTTCTTGAATCATCTCAGTACGTGAGGATTTATTTATCTTTTCATTAAAGGGAATTCTCTACCTATTTTTTTTTTTTAAAAGAGAGGCACAAACAGCCCTTTGCAGCTCGAAGGCCCTCAAGGCAAAAGGTAAACAAAAAACCCAACATTTATATTTTTTTGAACCTGTGTGTTTTAGTTCAGCCTCAGGTTTGGTTTCAGATCTCAGCTGTGGTTTCTCTAGCAAGAGTGGTTGGTGAGAACGCAACTCCTTGATAACTCCTGTGATATTTACTGCCTTTCTCTGCCAAAACCTGGCAATATGGCAGAGAACAGTATTTACAGCAGTGTAGGGAAAGCAGCTCCTGTTTATTTACTCACTCTCTGCCTTCCATGGGAATAGTTACACACATAAATTCAATCCTCAGCTATATTTGATGGAAAAGACCAGGATTTTATTTTATTTTATTTTATTTTATTTTATTTTGGACAAAACTGCTGTTTGTCTGAGCTGGGCAGATTCTGCCCCGCCCCGGACAGGCCCCTCTGTCCAGCACTGCCCCAAAAATGAGCTGGAAATTCAAGGTTCAGTTGAAGAAACAGCACCTTTTTCTGGATCCACCTCCTGGACAGACACCTGGAGTGGTGTTTACACCAGAAATGCCCCCTCTGTGCTGCTCTGGGCTCCTGGCAAGGTCCACACACACACCAGGAGCCCACAGTGTTTCTCCCCTGAGATCCAAAGGGATCAACAAGGCAGGCTGCAGGTGTGTGGATATCCTTCTTCATCCCTGATGACTCCAAAAGGCCTCCAGATCTTTGGAAAATGTGTGTTTTCCACAGTGAGAAACAGGGAGAAGGAAGGGGAGAAGTTCCTTGAACAGCAAAGTTCAAGATACAGTAACTGCAGGAAATTTTCCGACACAGAGAAGGGATTTTTCTTCTCCCTTTTCCCTGTTCTCCTCTCCATCTGCTCCCCCCCCTTTCAGTGCTGTGGGAAGTTGCTGTCCAGATGGTGCTGACACACTGCAGTGTCTTCAGTCCAGATGCAAAGCCTGTCCCTTGAGGAAGGTGACTCCCTCTGCACCCAGAGATGCAAAACTTCCAAGGGAAGCACTTCTGCAAGAGGGGACTTGGCTCCTGGGCAGCTGGGGAGGAGCAGCTGAGCAGGAGGTGATGGCAGCTAAAAGGCAGCTAAAATTCCTGTGCAGGATCTACAAACATTTTGAAAGACTCAGAAAAGTTCCAGCCAAACAGTTGGTTGTAACTGCGGGGAAAGTTTGGCCAAAGAGCAAACAATTGCAGCTCATGAAAGCCATGGGGGTGTGAAGATGTTCCTGAGCGTGAGGGGCTCGGTGTGAGCAGTGAGAGGAGGGGAGATCTCCTTGCCACTGCTCACATTCAGTGTGCACAACACTCCTGGAAATGCCCCAGCACAGCCAGGGTGAGACTCTCCTCTCTTAGTGCTGCTCTCCAGACCGTGGGCACAACCTCCTTCTCGAGGCACATCTGCCCCATGGACTGACAGGCAAATGGTGACTCCCTAAGAGTTTCTGGGATTACCTCCCACCCTTCACCCACAGAAATCGAAACCTCTGGTTCTTGTTCAAAATGTCACTGAGTTTTCCTGCACTTTAATATTTCGATCGGGCTGATTTGCTCTGAAAGGCTCCGGCAGTGACTCGCTGGGATTTGGGAATCTCTCCTGCCAGTCCCCACCTGAACATACACAGCTAAGAAGGTTCTCTGGTTTCATCCTACCCTGCCCTTCCTGCTGTTCCCAGCTTTGCCAGCAGCATCACATCTTGCCAGTGCTTCCCTTTGGAGCTCCTGCCTCCCCCCAGTGCCCACGGCAGGCGGGAGAAAAGGAGGATGAGGGACCATCCCTCTGCAAACTTCCCTTGGCAAGGGAACACCCACTTCTCAGGGAGTCAGGCCTCATTCTCCAGCAGCCTCTCTGAGCATGAAACCCACGAGTGTCAGAGACACATGCAGGGAGAAAGCTGGAATATCAGTGCCAGGCAGCTGGAGATGTGGGAGAAGGGCACTGGGAAAAACAAGGTCCCTCAGGTCCTGCCCACAGTCAGCACCAGCTTCCCATAACCAAAGGAAAGGGGTTCTCCTCCCACATCCATGCCTTGGTTTAGGGACTTAGGACTATGGTTGAATTTTACACTTCAGATTTGATTAGGCTTCTCACCTTTTGGTGGCAATTACGAACATGTTAATTTAATAAGTTGTTGCTATTTATTGATCTCAGTAGACCCTGATTATTTTTATTAGTGTAATTTTATTCTTTTTTTTTTTTTTTTTTTAAATCTCCCAACTTTGGGCTTCCCAGCTTCTGGAGTTTACATGGGTTTGAGAAAGAAGAAAGGATTTGACACTTTTCCTTTTTAGTTCCAATGAATCTCTCTTGTTTGGAGAAGAAGCAGTGAGGGGGAAGCAGACACATGATCAAACAGATGCTATCTGGTCACAAACATGTTTGGGCTGGAAATAAGAAGAAGGTCCTGAAGAAGCCGCTCAGGGAGTTTCTGAAACCTCCCAGCTCAGGAGAAAGTAATGCCTTGAAAGTGGGAGGTGGCAGGAAGGGAAGAAACAGTTTATATCTTACTTTGTCCTCAGTGAGAGCTCAGCTGTGCTGAGCTGGGACACAGGGATGCACTGCTCCCCTGGGACATCCTACTGCTTCCAGGAACACCACACTGCTTCCCAAGTTTCCAGGGCCAGCAGTTTGGACACATCACACAGTGGGAGCTGACAGGCAGTGACTGAACATGGCACCTTACAAAGAATTTTAACATGACTGAAAACACAGTAGTTTAAATTTTTATCAGCCCCCAGCAAAGGCAGCTGCTCTGGAGTGGAACAATTCCTGACAGTTCTGGAATGGCTCAGTGAGGCTTTAGGAACTGGGAGCACGATTTGCCCCAGGACACAAGCCCTGAGATGTCTGTGCACACATAAGCTCTCCAGACTCTGGGACAGAGGAGCAGGACATGGACTGAGAGCAGCATTTGCAAGTCCCACCCTGAATGATGCCTGGGACAAGAGCTCCTCACACAGGAATATAAACTGGGTTTGTAAGAAGTTTAGGAGATCTCAACTAGGCTTTGTCTCTTCTGTCTCCCCTCTCCCAGCTCTCATCTCTCTCCCAGTTTGCAGAACAGCTCCTTTCTCCAGGATAACATGGATTGTGGGCATGAGGGAGAAGAGCAGAGGAGGAAGGTTGCAGGCTGGCAAGTGCCACGTGGGCTGAGATGTGCGCCAGTGCCACCTTCTGCCCTGTGAACCTGCCATTAATAAAGTCTAAACTCTCTCTACCCCCAGTCATCCATGCCAGACTGGGCCAGAAGTGAAGCCATGGGAAATGGGAAATGGAGGTACAAACAGAAAGCTTTTGGATTCGCTCCCCCTCACCTTGCACTGCCCTGGGGAGCTGCCTAAGAATTTACAGAGTCCCAGCTCAAGGCCAACAAATCGAATTGTTCATATTCACAGATACCCCTGAAGTGGGCAGAGAAAAAACATTCTTTGAAATATTTGAGGTTTTTTAAATAGGTTTTGGTTCCCTCACAGGGAAAGAAAATTTCCTACTGAGTCACTCATCAAAGCAGTGCAGTGATTGAACAAGAACAGAACACTCCTGGCAGCAGGAGAGCCCCAGATCCCAGTCCTGCCTAGCAAAACGTCCAGGCTGCTCCCACTGCAGCAGGAAGTC
>NW_020956006.1:102184-109217 GCF_003031625.1 Empidonax traillii | reverse complement strand
GAAGCTTCTGATCTGTGCACTGATAATGGAATGATTACCCAGGCCTGACTCACATTTCCACTCTGATCTCACTCTATGGACTTCCTTCCCCACAGATAGATGTGGAAATACCTGAGTTATTTGCACAGTGATTTTAACTCCCTGAGAGCACTGGGCTTCTCTTCTGTGTCCCTACATTGTCCAGCCCAGCCTCCCACAGGGGCTGGGAAGTCCTTCACAGGGGATGGTTGCAGCACAGAGAAGCTTTGTGCTACAAAATCCATTTCTACTTGATGCCTCTGGGGCACATGCTGTGACTCTTGGGGATAAGCCTGTGCAGGTCAGGATTTGGACTCAGTGATGCTTGTGGGTTCCTTCTACACTGGCATATTCCTGGATTCCACGATCATGTGAAATCAAGGAAGCTGAGCCTGGCTTTGCTGGATCTGGAAGGCCTCCCAGCTCATGGCAATGCCAGTGTGTCCCTCCTCAGGGATCTTTTTGCCCAGAGCCTTTGTTCCTCTCCATCTGGCCCCTCTGTACTGTGTGCCCATTTCACTGCAGACCCAGGATGGGTAAATACATTTAGGTAGGAAATTCCTGCACCAGCATCAGCAGTGGAGGGGAGAGAACTTTGTGAGAGTGCAGTGCTTTCCCTGCAAGCTCCTGTTCCTCACACTATTCCCAGTCCAGCTGTCCCCAGCTCCTGGCACTCCTGGCACACCTGGGCACTCCACTCCAGATGTGGAGTTGGATGTTGTCAGAATGTGCCTTCCTGCCCCAGCTCTGCTGGAGATGGAGAAGCTTTTGGGATCAGGCACTCCCATGAGCACCCTGTGGGCTCCTTGGGTGTGGTCCCACCCAGGGCTCTGTGCTGCAGACAGAGCATTTTCCTGCTCTTGGGGCCAGGGATAAAATGACTCTGCTGCTGTGCCAGGACATTCTCCAGGGAGCTGCTGCTCTCGCTGTGCTGATCGGACCCGAGCACTCTGCAGCCCTTTGCCGAGTGGGTGCCCTTCTTCCCAAGGAGTAGGGGGACAGTCATGTCCCCGTTAAGATCTCCATTTTATTGTGGGTTTTTTTACAATCCTTTTCTTGGATATGCCAGGTTCTAAAAACTGAAGTGCGTCACCAACTCCATCCAAGTACTCTGTGACCCAACCCTCCTTATTTTCCTCACAGTCTTCGTCATAAAGACACTGATTTCCAAGGTCCTCAGTCAATGTGGTAAAACCAAGCCAGGTCTTACTCTTGTTGATAAAACTGAGCTGCTACTCAGCCCTGAGCACATTTCTCTCCTTTCCTCATTGGCTTCTTGTTTTCTTGGACCTCTTGAATTGTTCTGTCAGAGAACCATCAGTCCTTGCTAAACTTCTCTGCAGGCCCCACACTGCCCCGGTGGGAAGAGCAGGGATGATATCAGAGGGCAATCCCAGCACTGCCACCAGCCCAGCTGGATTTTCAGCACCTCTTTCCCTGAGGAAAACAAGCATCAGAGACATAATTTCATGCTCTTGCTGTCAGCTGCCTTGCACAATTTATCTTCTCATTACCTCCTTAACAGCACTCCCTGATGGAGGGAAATAACTCCAGTGAAGTAGACACTGTCTTTGGAAATAAAGCAGTGATATTATGTGCAGAAGTTCTATTATATTATATGCTAAGTTTCTGTATGAGTGCCCAGGAGATATTGGGAAGGTGTAGAAAAGGTTCCCAATGTCCGGTGAGCTGCTGGTACCCACAAGTGTTTCTCCCTGGCTTGTGTAAAGTCACCATCAGGCAAGTGGCCTTAGAGGAGTAAAAGCTGCTGGGCTGGAGAAGTGAGAGAAGGGCTCACCTGAAATCAGTGCCAGGTAGCCCTCACATACTACAGATTGACGTGGTTCAGCAGAGAATTTTGAGAGGATTTGGGTCTGTTGGGTGCTCCCAAGGTGCCTGCTGCCCTCTCAATGGTGTTGGAGCCCACCCTGTGACCTCCAAGGAAGAAGTAAGAAGAAATACCACTGGAAGATGAGGAAAATATTGGATACTGATGACCTGGCAAAAGAAGTGAACTTGGAGCTGTCTTAGGTGGGGCACTTTTCTCCAAATTCATCTACAGCCACAGAACTCCTCTGCAAACCTGCAGAGATGGGGAGAGCTTCCTGTGTGGCAATCTCAGTGGATTTTTCCAAAATCAAATTCCCTACTCAGCCTCCCAGATTCCCATCTCACAAATCCCCAGCTTCCTTGGAACACCAGGAGGCTCCTCTGCCCCGTGTTGCAGCATTTACAGCATCTGTGGCTCTGGTTGGTTGTGTGTTGTTCTGAGGACATTCCTATTGAACTCCTCCTGTGTTGTACTGCTTTCTCCCTCCCACCGAGCAAGAGGGTACATCCCAGGAGTCCAAGGCTGTGGGATTTGGTAAGGAACCAGGAATTTGGCACTCTGTTCCCAGCAAAAGCCTCAGCACTTTCCCTGGGCCACTTTCCCCTTGCCTTTTTTATGGCAAATTTGACTATGAATTCATCTTCCAAAGAGAACAGGTTTAAGATTCCTTTGAACAGCTCAGTGCACGTTCAATCCATCAGAACTGGAAAACCATATGGAGACACCCATTTCCCATTGTGGAGGTGATCTGCTCACTTCTCTCCAAGGGCACAGCCTCTCTCAGAGCAGCTAATCCCAGCAGAGAACAACACAAGAAACCCAGCCTACACCCTACTTATGAATTTCCAAATCAGTTACCACTGCTTTATTTAGGCTATTTAATGCCAGAATTAAATTTCATCACCTTCTCTCTTTACAGTCCTGGAGGACGTGTCAGAAACAAGCTGATGTGTCGAGAAATACATCAGTCCTCACGATGTGAGCTGATCTTTTGACAGTCCATGGTGCAAAACAGAATGCAACCAGCAATGTCCCTGGGAGAAGGGTGAGGAACAAACCCTCCCAGGTGCTGATAGCCCAGAGGCAGATGGGAGCTGGTCTCCGAAACTCTACTTAATTGTCACATCTAAGCTTGACCTCTTTTGCCAAAGGTGCTTCCCACCAGCAGCTCTGCTACTGAGAAGATCAGTGTTTTAGAAGGCAGACATTTCTTTTTCAGGGGAGTGGTGATCTGTGGGATGTTCCACAGTGCCCACTCTGTGCAGTGGGACAGGGATTATCTACCAGAGTAGCACAAAAAGCCGCCAGATTTGGCAGGGCCCAGTATGCCAAGGCCTGGGCAACAACAACCTTCCAGCCCAAGCTGGAGAGATGATGGGGAGTTTAACAATGAGCATGTGAGCAGCTCACAAATGTTTATAGTCCAGACTCCAGCAGATGTTTTGCTGGGTCACCATCCAGGCCTCAGCAAGAGCAGCACTTGCCAGGAGGTATGAGCTCAGAAATTATATTGCCATGTCTCTGAAAAGGTCATTGTCTCGTTCCCTCCAGCTTCCTTCTTTTAGGAGAAAAAAGCCTATTGAATAAAGTGCAGACACGTAAGGGGAGCTGCTGCTGACACAGGATTTCCCTGAGCTCTGCCTTGTCCCAGCCCATTGTGCTGGGTTTGTTTCCACACTCCCTGCACACACGAGGTGGGACAGGAGCTCTCACAACATCTCCCTTCCTCTGCCCTCCTCCCAGGACAGTGGGCACTGCTTGGCACTGGGCTGCATTTCACCCAGGCAGCCCCTTTGGATTCCCCTCCTTTATGCTTCTGCACAGCTCCTGGGGCCTCAGGGGGTGTTGGGAGCTGGGAGGTTTTCACTGGAGTGGGAAAAGGCTGGTGGAGTGAAAAACTTCCCTCCCCATTCCACAGATGGCTGTGACAAGGCACAGGCACAAACACAGTCACTGTGCCCACTGGTTTCAAGCTGGCACCTTGTCCCTCCAAGCCTGCAAGGAAAGAGGGCCTTGCCACCCTGGGCTCAGTGTCTGGAGAGGTTGAACGTGGTCTGGGCAAAGCCTCCTCCATCCACGCTGGGAGCGCTCAGTTCCTCCTCAAGGTTCACCCCGGGTGAGTGGTGGGCTTTGCCCCCGTGTCCTGCTCACAACAGGTTATGGACAGAGGTTCCAGCAGCAGTTTCTGACCCAAGGAGGACACTCATGGCCTCTGCCCCTGCAGGGCTCAGCTGTAGGTTGCTCCTGATGGTCTGGGATGGCCTCCCAAGGCTGGTGACCCAATTCAGCAGGGTGCCAAAGCACTGGTGCAGGCACTGGGGCTGAACACTCGTCCAGCAATCCCAGCATGGTCCTGCCCATTAAGTCTGCATAAACAAACAATCACTTAGAACATCAGGGAAAATAATCTTTCCCATAATCACTGATTAGAAATGTTTGCCTGTAGCTGGATATTTATAGCCTCCAAGAGGAAAATGTCACTCTCCATGACTGCCTTGCATGGCAGATAGTGTTTAATGAGCAGGCTCAGCCTCTGGGCTGCTCTTTGGGAGAGGAGATGATGATGCTGTGTTTGATTTACCCTTCCTCTTGCTTTCCCTGCTCTGCTTCAAGAGTGGGATATTGTTCAGGAGTGGGATTTGTCTGCAGTCACCCTCAGCCTCACGGAACAGGGCACTGCTCTGAAGTCCCCTCCCCCAAGACCTGTGTCTCAGACACAACCACAGCCATCCCTCCATCTCTGGCTGTGGTTTAAGCTGCATTTCATGACAACTGTGCTGAACCCCCAAGTTCCTCAGCCACAACACTCCATCACTCTTGCCCTTCCTAAAGAAGAGGATGAAAGAGATAAAAAGAACAGTAAGTTCAAACTGATGGAAATGCCTCAAGATTACCAGTTTTCAGGTAGAATTAAAGGCAGGTTGTTCCTTAAGAAAGTCCAGCCTAAGCCATCTGAGATGAGTGATTAGACCAGACCACAGAGGAGAATGAGCTGGAGCAAACCTTGCTTGAAAGAGACCAATTTTTAGCATGTTAATGGAGGAGTGAGGGGTCTGAGGGGGCTGGAGATAAAGGTTAGAGTTCCTCACACGTCTAGGGTTTGACTGGACATGCAGGAGTGGGTATGAAACCTCAGGATAATCTCAGCCTGCTCAGAGGTCCGGGAGGTGCCTGCACTCGGCACTTCAGACTCGAGCAGAATCAGGAGGGAACAGGACACGCTCATGAGCTTTTTTTCCAGCATCCCAGATTTGCTGTCCTCGATGATTGTTCAACACGCTCAGAGCTCCTCAAATCCCACAGCAGCCTGTGATTATCTCATCTCTACAGACAGGGAGTTTGTACATGCTCTGACAAACCAACCACTAGAGAAACAACTGGAAGAAGAGTCTGCTTTACTCTCTCTGCTTCACTCTCATTGGAACCATGGCAGGGCTGGCTTCCTTGCCTCTGTGGGTGCTGCTGGGGGGACTGTGTTGCAGAAAAGCAAAATGCCACTCATAAGCTCCTAATCCACCCTGCTACTCCTCTGTTTGTCTAGAGCAGCCAAACATGCCTTCCCATGCAGCCCCTGCCGAGACTGGGAAGCGGTGACAGGAGTGTCTGCAGAATCCCTGTCACTGGGGCAACATCCCTCTCATGCCAGCTGCACCAAGAAAGGCCCCAGCAGGAGACAATGACTGCTGGAAAGTTTACAGCACTCTGTCAGGCACCAAAACAGCAGTCATCTGAGCTCAACACCCAGAAGGAAAAGCCAGGGGGGAAAGATCACTGAGCTGATTCACAGAGGTGCACAAGGACCTGCTACTTGTTGACGGGTTGGCAAGGCAAGAGCACAAAGCAGCTGATCCACCAACAGTGCCCAGCTTTGGGCTATCCTGAGCTTGCCATGGATGAGAGGCACTGCTCTGTCACAGCCTCACAAGGTACAGTTCCCTTTTTAACTGCTCTGGGGAGCACCCTCAGCCCTCAGACTTGCGTCTGGAGAAGCTTTCAGACCCCTTCCATCTGTCCAGGGGATGGACAGGCATTGTGCTGCTCATCCTGACCCTGCTTCTGTGAAACGCCACAAGCTGCACAGGTCGTATGTGTAGACCTTATATTTAGGTTCTGAGTTGCAAGTGTAACCCCTTTGGTTTTGCCTTATCCTCTGGGAATAGCCTTTCTCGTCTCTGACAGGAGCTCATTCCTTCTCAGGCAGCTGTTTGCAGTGTAACTTTAGTCTCTGCCTCATTTCCTTTGCATTCCCAGACTGTCTGCCCAAGAGAAATATCTTCGGAATCATTTATATTGGACAGAGATTTACTGGGCATTTTGATGAGGCTGTAAATCCACCCTCCACCTGCTCAGCCAACACACACTCTCTTGTCACACAGCACAGTTTCTTCTTTTCAGATCAGGTCCTGAGATCAGGGCTACTCAGAAAACAATCTGACCCCAACTGACTGCACCCACCCAGACCAACCCTCCATCGACAAGGGCTTGTTCCTCATAGTTATATCCCCAGAGGCACTGTCAGAGCTGGAAAACCTGGATGTCTCTGTGCTATGGAAGGCCCAGACCCTTTGTGTCTTTCCCACTGGGGAAAGCCTCCCTGATTTTGTGATACAGGTAATTAATTGCAACATGTCAGAACAATACAGAACAGGACACCTGCACGCTGCACATGTCAGACGTGCTGGAGACAGGACAGAGAGCTGGGGGCACTGTTTTAACTGGCAGCTCCAGTTCTAGATGTGTTGTCAGTAGGGTGAGAAGCAGCACAGCTGTGCCAGAGATGCCTTCTGAGGTGAAGAACCACAGAGGTTGGAGCTAAAAGTCACAGGGAGCTCTGGGTTGCTGTAGCCCTGAGCACAAGAATACACCTCCTCTGTTTACTGAGGCATTTGGGTGTGTCTTGGTAGACAACAGTTGCCTCTTGTCTTTTAAACATGCTCTATTAAGTGCCATCACGTTTTATCGCTCCTCTGGTAAAATCCAGCAACACCTCTATAATTTATTTTCATTAGTTTTATTCACAACCACCACAGAGGTCACAGGAGGGGGGGAGAAAAGCACTTCATCCATTGCACTGGTGAAGCTGCTGCAATAAGAGCTTTCCAAACAGCTTATGCTAAAGAGAGATGAAAAGCTAATGAATAATGAGGAATAAAAGAGCTGACCTTTTCCAAAAAAGAGGCTCTT
>NW_020956006.1:98405-101852 GCF_003031625.1 Empidonax traillii | reverse complement strand
TTAGTTTTATTCACAACCACCACAGAGGTCACAGGAGGGGGGGAGAAAAGCACTTCATCCATTGCACTGGTGAAGCTGCTGCAATAAGAGCTTTCCAAACAGCTTATGCTAAAGAGAGATGAAAAGCTAATGAATAATGAGGAATAAAAGAGCTGACCTTTTCCAAAAAAGAGGCTCTTTCAGCATCATAGCACTTGGAATTTGAGTGAAATGAACCCTGGCTTCCAAGCCTGTGCTTTCTGACACGTCTGATGCAGACGTCTCCCTCTGAGCTGCTCTGCTCTCACTCCTTTGCAGCCAGGAGGAGAACTGGGAAGATTTTCTTTTAGGTGAGTGTGGTGAACTACACCTCAGAAATGCCTGTTTCTTTGGTGACTACAGGAGAGCCTGGAGGGATGGTCCTGGATGGAGATGTTTGAACTTGGCCTGATGCTTTCTGTACAGAAAATGTGTAACTGGTGCTTCAGAAAAGCAGAGATGCAGCTGGGGAGGAATAACCCCCTGCACCAGCACAGGCTGGGCTGGCCTGCTAGGGAGCAGCTCTGGGGAGCAGCACCTGAATTCAGGGGGGACAACAAACTGTCCATGAGCTGGCAGCGAGCCCTGGGGCCAAGAGGGCAGTTAAGTCCTGGGAGTCATCAGAAAGAGTTTTGCCAGCAGGTCAGGGAGGGGATCCTGCCCCTCTGCCCAGCCCTGGGCAGGCACATCTGCAGGGCTGGCCCAGCTCTGGCTCCTCAGCACAGCAGGCACAGGGAGCTCCTGGAAGGTGACTCTCCTACAGAGATGCCCAAGGGCTGCAGCATCTCTGGGAGCAGCAAAGGCTGAGGGAGCTGGGGCTGTTGAGCCTGCAGAGCATCCCCTGAGAGGGGCCCTCCCCAGGGTGTGTCAGGGGCTGCAGGGAGGGGGCAGAGGATGGCCCAGGCTCTGCTGGGAGGGCCCAGCAATGGCACAAGAGCCACGGGCAGGAACTGATGCCCAGGAAGCTCCAGCTGGACAGGAGGAAGAACTTCTTGGCTGGGCAGTGACCCAGCTCTGAACAGGCTGCCCAGGGAGGGGCTGGAGTCTCCTCCCTGGGGATATTCCAGACCCCTCTGGACACAATCCTGTGCCATGTGCTCTGGGATGGCCCTGCAGAGCAGGGAGTGGGACCAGTGACCCACTGTGGTCCCTCCCAGCCTGACCCAGCCTGGGATTCCATGGAATGGTCTCTGCAGGATCTCCCAGTTGTTTTCCTGCTCCAGGTGACTCAATGTAACCTGCAAGAGCCCCTGCAAACTCACTGTCTGACACAGGGGATGGAGAGTTCACTACAAACATCTTCCAGAGCAGGGACTGAAAATTTTGAAAAAGAAAACAGATCATTGAGGGGCCACATTTGTCCAAATGGCACCTTGACATGTAGTCGTGATTCAAGTGTCCAAGACCCACTGCTGAAATAAATGATTCCCAATTCGAATGAAAACACTAAGTATGCTATATGTGAGGAAAAAAAGGAATTTCCACCACACCCATTATTCAAGGCAGTGGTTTTTTGTTTTTTTCTCTTGTAAAGGCCTGTAGAAGGGAGGCAGGTACAGGACACCAAATCATTAACTTGATGATAAATTTGAAAATATCCACAGGGAGCTCATTAAGGGAAAATAATACCATATGAATGGTGAAGTTCTCAAAGCTTAACCCCAAGCTGAAAAACAATGGGAATTACAGCATCCAAACTAAATGTCACAATGGGAAACTCCAAAGCAGTTACACTCAAGGAAGAACCCAGACAACGAGAGACTGCTGGGTTACCAGGGCAGCTTTACAAACAATTCTGCTCCAATTTCCTTTGGAAGGTTATTTCTCCCCGCTTTGATCCCTCTAGTCTCAATATTGTCTGATATTTTCCCCCATACCCAGCTTTGGGCTGTGTTTTCATACAGTGCTCCCTAAACATTAGTTATTAGCCCATCACATACTTCTATTGAGATTATCCATAAAAATATTGAATACAAATGCCCTCAGGCACAGTCCTTCAGGAGCTCTGGCAAACTCCTTCCCTCCCAGCTCTTTCCTTCAGCACAAGGTCTTTTCTGTCTTTTCCTTGTGCAGTTCCTCCTTCCCCTTCTAATTCTCCTGTAAGCCCTGTTTTGCTCAGCATCCCTAATGAGTTTCCCATGTGACACTGTATCAAATGCTCTCTCACAGCCCTCAGAGATGGGATCTCCCATGTTCCCTTTGTCTAAATACTCCATTACATTATCAGGGAAAGATATCGGATTAGCTGCCTTTAGATAAAACCCTGCTTCATTCAGGCCTATTTCTCACTTATTTCCAGCCCTTTAATTACTTCTCCCTTCAAATCCTATTTCAAAGCTTGAATGAAGCTGAGTTCAGATTTCAGGCCCTAAATCCCACTGTTTGCCCTCCTCTGTCAGGACCCTCTGCCCGTGGTGATTGTTTAACCCCAAGGAGGGTTCATCTGAATGGGGTTCTGCTTCCTCCTCTGCTGTGGGACTTTTGATCAGGAGGGGAGATCAAACCTTCCAGAGGTTAAAACACTCCCCTCAGAGTTTTCTGGGAAGCTGGGCAGCAGTGACTGCTGGAAACGCTCCCAGAGGGAGCTCAGCTGTGGCACCGTGGCGGGAGCCTGGGAGGGTCCCTGGGAGGGTCCCTGGGAGGGACCGTGTGGAGGTGTCACTTCTCTCAGGTTGGGCTGAATGGCCCCACATCTCCCAGCTGCTGCTCACACAAAACCCAGCCCAGCTGCTGCTCACACAAAACCCAGCCCAGCTGCTTCCAAAGCTGCTTGGCTGAGGATATCCAGGTCAGAGCCGTGGATGTGGGGGGGACCCAAAGATAAATGCCCAAATTCTCCAAGCCTGGAGCAATTGCCCTGGTGTGGGAAATACATCAACAGGCCACCAGCGCTGCTGCTTGTCCCATCCCAGGACCTGTGCTGGAGGATCTGGTGCCTCTTGGGCTTGTGTAGCAGCTCCTGGGGTGTCAGCTCTGTATGTTTACACGTGCTCTGCCTCTGTCCTTGTGTTTCTGACACCCTGGCAAAAAGCCACATCACTGAAAATGGAAGAGAGCTCCTCCTTTTCCTTAGGAGTCAGACTGAGCCTGGTTTTAATTTACCATCCCACTCGTTTCACAGTAGTCTCACTCTCTTCCCCTCCTCGTTTCATTTACATAACCAAGGAGGTTTTTCTCTCTTGTTTAACATGTACCTCACTCTGACACCTGACAATTCTTTTTCCAACGCTACACTCGACGTCTAAGATGTACTCTTTTGCTGATCAGTCTCTTTTAATTTGGTTTCCCAAGGCAAAAAAACCTCCACATTTTCATTCCCCTCCCCCTTCTGCAGCAAGAACTTCTAAACCCAATGACCGATTTCCACCCCACCTGACAGAATGGAGGGAGAACCTGCGATAATTAAGATTCTAAGAGTATTTGGAAAAA
>NW_020956006.1:95479-98266 GCF_003031625.1 Empidonax traillii | reverse complement strand
ACTCTTTTGCTGATCAGTCTCTTTTAATTTGGTTTCCCAAGGCAAAAAAACCTCCACATTTTCATTCCCCTCCCCCTTCTGCAGCAAGAACTTCTAAACCCAATGACCGATTTCCACCCCACCTGACAGAATGGAGGGAGAACCTGCGATAATTAAGATTCTAAGAGTATTTGGAAAAATTGGCAGCTGACTAAATGAGGGAGATTCAAATTAGGGGCTCCACTGAGGGAAAAGAAGCATCTCTGAGCCATAATCCATTCCTTTTGGCAGCTGCCTCCTTGTCAATCAGCACATGCCTCCAGCTCTGCCTGCAAGAGCCTGTGATGCCTCCAGGCTCCCCACAGACGGTGTGGGATGATATAAGTGGTATATGAGAGTTTAAATTTTGAGGTCAGGTTCCCTGATACTGGTTTGTGGGTTTTTAGAGGGTAAAGGTTTGCTGGAATCACCACACATCCATAAGCAATCACACATGCCTGGCTGCACTGCTTGAGGGATAAGTTGCTCTCCTTCCGTCCAGACTCTGCTTGTTCTTAATATTTCTGATGTCATTTAATTGTGGTTCCCCCTTCTCTGAAAGTCTTGGATGCAGACTCCTAACACTATAACATCTGGAATTTGAAAGTTGTTTCTGAACTGAAGTCCTAAAGCTCCTCAGGTCTTGCTAAACCCTTCCCTGATCTTCTAAGTGCCTTTCTTTTGGGACTGGAGAACTTTACCAACAGATCCATCCTTTGCCATAATATTTCAGTTTAGTTGAAGCATTTTATGCTCATTCCACCCAAGGTCATTCAGTTCAACATGCAGTTTGTAATGACCCAGCTCCTCAGTGTAACTTTTACCTCCTTGTTATGAGCTGTTGGATAAAGAAACTCAAGTAGCACCAGGTACAAAACACAGATTTACCACCATGATGTGTTCCTTTTTTTAAAAGCCATTATCTAGGAAATTAAAATTCCCCCAGTGACAAAATTCCTGCACTAACACTAATTTTGTTGAGTTTACCAATGTCCACTCCCAATCCTGCAAATATTCAGGTCATTATAAACATTCCTCTAGCAGAACCTCTCCTATCATTCTGTGTCATGTTGGAGATGGCCATGACAACCTTTCATTGCTTTTCCCATCAAATTGCCTCCCCACTTTTCCAGTTCTCAAAGCCTGCACACCAAAGAACCAGCCCCAGTTCCTGATCCCCCGTGCTCGTGTGTTCCATCACCTCCAGTTTTACATCTTCACAATATTTTAGTTGCTGCTCTTCACACACTAAGTCTCCAACCCTTGTACACTGACCAGTTTAGGTGCTCTGAAAGGTTTTTATTACTATTCAGAGTAATGCTTATATTTGTCCTTTCCTTTCCTCACTGAGAAGTTCTTAACAAGGACTCTCCAACCACACAGACCTTTCTATTGTTTTTTTGTTTGCTTCCAGTCTTCCCCCTCTGTCTTGTGCCTGAGAACACTCTTTTTCCCATTTCATTCCCCACATCCTCTGCCCTCTGTTTTGCTTGGACACAAACTCTTCCGACTTTTAGTGTCCCCCTTTATTGTTAAGGATGAGGTTCTCCTGCCTGCTCCACTTCACCACATCTGCATCTCTGCCAACTTCTTTTGCATAATCCCTACTGCAGCAAATATATTCCTTAGACCTGTTCCTTTACCAGCATCTGGCCTCCTCTCTTATTTGGCCTCCAAATTCTCCCCCTCACCTAATTTCTGTAAGTTTTGGCTTGCTTGGACAGTCATTTCTGCTCTGTGATTTCCACGGTAAATTTATCATCTTGTCTGTTTGTTTTCATCCCTCACCACACCTCAGTGGTGTTTGACCTTGGAAAGCTACCCTCAAGTGTCCAGTGTTTAATTTGTAGTGCTGCAATTCTTCTGGACACTCACATGGCTTTCATCCATCACCACTGCTCTACCTTTTTTTTTCCTTTATTCCACGGAACTTCCTGAAGTTCTCTGAGTGTTTGACTTTCCAAACCTTATTGCCAGTGCCAGTCTTAACTCATCATTTTGGCTGGTACATCTCTCAGGGTTCAGTTCTCCACAGAATAATTCAGCCAGACGAATGACACATCCTGCAAACTAACAGGAGTGGCCTTTTCCCTCTGGGAATAATTTCAGCTGAAACATCTGGGTTTGGGTCATGGCACAGACTTTTCCATTGGATTCTGTGTGGAAAAAGGTCTATACCTTGAAGGAAAACATAACAACAGAAAACTGTACCAATACAACCTAAGCAACAGAAATAACACTGATAAACATCTTCTAGTAAAAGGCATTATCACATTCCATGGCAATCCTGGAATCTGAGTAATTCTAATAGGATTTATCTCATTCTGGGGAAGTCACTGGACTTGGCTTGGGCAACTAAACTTAAATCCACTGCAATACCAAGTGGTTATTCAGTCATCACCTAAGTTCTCAGATTTATGGAGGACATGTTTCTCCAAACAGTGCTTTCACAAAACACCTTAGAGAGCCTGGACCTGGAAAGACAGAACTTGTGCATCAAGTAGAAATGGATTTTGTAGCACAAAGCTTCTCTGTGCTGCAACCATTCCCTGTGAAGGACTTCCCAGCCTCTGTGGGAGTCTGGGCTGGACAATGTAGGGACACAGAAGAGAAGCCCAGTGCTCTCAGGGAGTTAAAATCACTGTGCAAATAACTCAGGTATTTCCACATCTATCTGTGGGGAAGGAAGTCCATAGAGTGAGATCAGAGTGGAAATGTGAGTCAGGCCTGGGTAATCATTCCATTATCAGTGCACAGATCAGAAGCTTC
>NW_020956006.1:88565-94515 GCF_003031625.1 Empidonax traillii | reverse complement strand
CTCAGTCCTGCCCCTCCTCTGCCCCTGCCCAGGCAGTTGGAACTGCAGGGAGGTCTCCCCTCAGTCTCCTCTGCTCCAGCTGAACACACCAAGTGCCCTCAGTGTCCTCACACGCCTTCAAATCCAGGCCCTTCCCCATCCTCGTTCCCTCCTTTGGACACTCTCCAATGGCTCAATCTCTCCTTCCATCGTGTCCCCCCAAACTGCCCCAACACTGAGGTGAGGCCCCAGGGCAGAGCAGAGCGGGACAATCCCCTCCCTGCTGCCCCCAGAACAGGGATGTCCCTCCTGGCTGCCAGGGCACTGCTGACTCAGGGACAACTGGCACCCACCAGCACCCCCAGGGCCCTTTCCTGGCACTGCTCTCCAGCCTCTCATTCCCAGTCTGTCTGTGCATCCAGGATTTCCCCATCCCAGCAGCAGAATCCAGCCCTTCCCCTGGTTGAACTTCCTGAGGCTGCTGATTCCCAGCCCTTGGATGTCCAGCTGAGGTTTCACATGGCCACGTGTGCCCACATTGCTCCTTTGTTCAGAGGATTTGCTGCTGTGATCGGTGTTGTGGAACTCAAGCTCTGGAGGTTCCTGTTACGAGTAACTGGTTTTCTTTCTTCCCTTCAGTTTTTTAAACAGGTATCCAAATTCCCCAGGTCAGCAAACAGAATTGGGTTGTCCCTCCCTGTCTTCTCCTACAGCTTTAAATCCTTGCTTATGTGGTAAGTGTCATCAAATGCTGCTGAAATGCCTCTGGCTGATGGAGGGTGAGCCCTCAGAGAATGGATATCACTATTTATCATCTCACTATTTATGAATATCACTATAATTTTCAACAAATCCTTTCCTGATGTTTGGTGCATTTCAGCAACCCAAGAAAGGTGGGAGATGTGTCAGCCCCTGCAGCAGCTCTGCAGTTTAGGAGAAACAGGGAAGTTGTGCAGCTTCAGGAGGGAAGCTGAGGCCCTTGTGATGGAGACTTGTGGGCTGTAATTATTTCCCAATTGGTAATTGGGATGTGCTGCCTTGGAAGGCAGCAGATGGTAAATACATTCCATGAGTGGTTTGTGTTTTCTGTGGAGCTGTTTCAGTGCTTTAATCATGGGGTGGAGCTGGGGCCTGGCTGAGTGTGCTGGGCTTTGTGGGAACCTCAGGAGTGATTCCAACAAGCATCACAGTCAGGGACTGGAGCTCAGGGTCCTGTTCAGGACTCAGCCCTTTGGAGGAAAAGCAGAAATTTGCAGTGCAGCCTGAGAAGGTTGGAGCACGAGGCTCCTCCTTCTGGAGACACGATGTTAAAACCCTACCTGGAGTGTTTATTTTTCTTGTCTCCTACATCAACGTGCCCTTCCCATTCTCCATGCACTGCACAACTTGCATTTCCACCATCCTGACTACACACATGCAATCCTCTTCTATTTCTCTTTCCATGGCATGGACATGGAGATTCCTTGGCAGTTCTCCTGGCACTTCCAAGCAGAGCTCAGTCCTCCTCTGTGCTCTGCAGTGGACACTGTGGCTGCAGGAGCAACACCATTTTTGTTAATTTGCCTACCCCTCCTCTGCCCCTGCCCAGGCAGTTGGAACTGCAGGGAGGTCTCCCCTCAGTCTCCTCTGCTCCAGCTGAACACACCAAGTGCCCTCAGTGTCCTCACACGCCTTCAAATCCAGGCCCTTCCCCATCCTCGTTCCCTCCTTTGGACACTCTCCAATGGCTCAATCTCTCCTTCCATTGTGTCCCCCAAAGTGCCCCAACATTGAGGTGAGGCCCCAGGGCAGAGCAGAGCGGGACAATCCCCTCCCTCTTAGGCTCCTTGAGACAATCTCTGTGCAGGGGAGAGAAGATCTTCAAAATGTGGTTCAAACTGGACCCAATAATCTCCAACACTGCAGCAGAGAAACAGCCCTGGTGGTGACCGGATGGGTTGTGCGTTAGTCTGGCCACAGCTTGAACACCCCAAGGACGGAGATTTCTTTGTGAAATACATTTTTAAAGACGATCTTAGGATGACTCACAGTGATCCGTGTTCACAAAAAACCTGCTAGAACAGCAGTAAAATGTTCCTTTTCTAGTTAGACCTTTTCAGAGGCAAAATGTCCTGAGGTTCGTTGCGTGTGAGCAGGGCTGTGGAATGCAGCCTGTGCCTTTGGCCTTTCCAGGATGTACCCTAGAGTGGGGAGGATTGGAATGCCTTTGGGGATCCTTTGTGATATTCTTAAAGCTTTCTTTCCAAGAGTAAAATATTATTCCCATCCATGATAATTATTAGAATAATAAAGATCTCATTACAGCCCCAGCATGACTAATCTCAGGTATGGCACTGAGCCCTCTGTGGGAACTGCAGCAGTGTAGGATACGCTGATGTTGCTTTCTGCAGACATATCTGAACAACATTTGCTAATTAACAGTAATAAATATATGCTAAATGCATAACTACAAACCAGGCTACAGCCCACAGCTCTGGCTACTGATTGAACATTGTACCACCAGGTAATGCTTTCCACTCACTTTTATTCTAAATCTCCATGGGACTTTTATTATTTATGTCTGCAATCAACAAAGCATTTGGTTTCTGCTCTGGGCTGTGTTTCCCCACCCTGTACAGTCCTTGTTGCCCATTAGGGCAGCCCCAAATCCCTCACAGCCTGTTGTGTGTTTAACCACACAACAGCCCCACAGTCTGGCTCCTGATGGACACAAAGGCCTAATTTCACCTGTTTGTTTAATATTCCTTCCTCACTCCTCACACTCTGCTGATCCTGAGTGATTGCCTGATTTCCCCCTCTGCTGTCCCACGGCACACCAAAGGATGTGCCGATGCTGCCCAAACCAGGGGAACTCTCAGCATCTCCCTCAGGACAAGTTCTCATGCCCTGTGTTCCTGGATCAAAGAACAATCCTTTCTTGGTGCTCATTTCTAACCAGATATGGATGGGACATTTTTAGCCTCTGTGATCCCTTCCCCCTCTGCTTCGGCCCAGCTGCCTGCTCAGTTTGTAGGATCATCTCCACACTGTTAATGGGACACACCTCCTGGGCTGGGGGTGCAATGTTCAAACCTGAGATCCTACAGGATTTCACATAGAAATGATGGAACAACTGCTTTCCCAGGACCAAAGCAGGGGTGTTCTCCTTTACAAAGTTACACTGAAGGTAACTACAGGAAAAAGGCATTTCCCACTGGCACACACACAGAGAAAGGAATTGCACTAATAAGTCCATGAATTCAAGAAAAGAAAGAGTTAATTCCAGAGGCTGGATACATCTGAGAGCACTGGTTGTCATAAAAGCACCAGCGCTCCCCCACAGGGTGACAATCTCCCTTAAGACCAACTCTTTTAACAGGCTGGATGTGAAGGTCACCTTCATCCCAGATTGTCCTGCTTCCAGGAGCACTGCCTGGCCTGTGTCAGCTGCACAGCCCAGCTGCTCCAGCTCTCTTGGTGCTCCCAGACTGGCCACACACAGATCCCCTTTACAGCAGCATCACACAGTTCATATTCAAGCCAAGGAACCCTGTTATGCTCTGGGGCAGTCTCAGCTCCTCGAGGAAGCAGCAGGATTAACTTGGGAAGTGTGATTTCAATAATTAGAAAAGCAACCTAGATACCCCTCCCTGTAGCCTTGTAAATGAAGAGTTAAAATATCTTCCTTTCCCCCGAATCTGCTCCACCTGTGCTCATGGTTTGGTGAAAATGCTGTTGAGCAAACACTTTTTTTCCCCACACACCTCCACATTCCAGTTGAATTCCCCCAGCTCTGCTGCTCACCCCACCCTGAATAGTAGGATGAGCATGGACTTCACCTCTCCCTTCTGTCCTCAGGGGTGGAATGAGCCTGAAGAGCCTCTGCTGTCATCAACTTTATCCCCCACAGTGCCACTGCCACCTCCATGTGCTGACTGAGCACAGCGACAGGTGCTGGGGGTGGGCCCTGGCACAGGTTGCCCAGAGAAGGTGGGGCTTGTCCCATCCCTGGAAGTGTCCAAGACCAGGTTGAATGGGACTTGGAGCAACCTGTGCTGGTGGAAGATGTCCCTGTCCATGGCAGGGGGTGGGACTGGACGGGCTTTAAGGTGCCTTCCAGCCCAAACCATTCTCTCATTCTGGCATTCTGGGATTCTGTGTGTGCCAAGAGAGATAATGCAGCCTTGAGCCCTGGACTGGCACCTGGATCTCTCCCCAGGAGTTCTTGGACACTCAGTTGTGTGAAAAGAGATTTCTGGTTCAGTTGTCCAGCAGTGGTGACCCCGAGAGACCAAACTCTGAGGGGTCCCTTTTACCTGGCCCGTGGCTGATGGCCATTTGCAGAAGGAATTCACTGTTCTCCTGGAAGTGCCAGTTTCTGTCCACTGGCTGAAGTGCACCTTCCACACTATGTGTGAAGGGGAGAGACTTCAAGTGAAAGCTTCAAATTGGTGTTGAGGAGCCTGTGCCTCCCTGGGTGATGTGCTGGATAGAGACCCAAGGGCTGGAACAGTGGAAGAAACTGTGCTGGGGGCAGAGGAGGATCAGTGGGGAGGGACTGAGCACCAGCCCTGCAGGAGAACACTCAGCCAGGAGAGGATTTGCCTGAGAGCCTCCAGCACAGCCCTTTGGAAGGGTGACCCAAGTGCTCACCTCTGACTGACCCCATGCTACAGACCCAGCTGGGGCAGAACAGTGGGGAGGGAATACTCGAACTGTCCCAGCCCCTGATGAGGTTTTGGGGTAACTTACTAGAAAGCAGAAGTTTTGACCAATCCTCCCACCATCAGAGCCCACCCAGGACAATTCCTGCACTGCTGGAAGCCCTGGTGTCACAGTGTCTTCAGCTGAGCAAGGCAAACGTGCCAGGGAGTGCTCAGAACTTCCCTTGTTCATAAAGAAAGCACAAAAAAAGCCTAACTCCCGTTAGAATAAAATCCATTTTTGACATGAATGCTTGTTGACATTGATATTAAATGATAGAGACGCCCGATAACAAACACAACAATGTTTTTCTCTGGAAATATCTTTGCTGAAGAAAAGAGAGGCACCTGTGTTTGGGGAACAGTTTGTCTCCTCCTTGACTCAGTATCTCACTAGGAAAGCTGCTTTGAAGCACTTCAGTATCAAGCACAGAGAAAGAGAAATGGAAATCTCACTGTGGAAAATAAGAATGAACCAATTTATCCAAGTTAGAGCAAAGGACTGAAACCAATTCAAAGCAGTTTAATTACAAAATGTTCTAATCCGGTGCTGGTGCTGAAATTTCATTCACGGCATCTCTTATTAGAGAAAGTGAACCCATGGGAGTTGGGAGGTGTCAACATTCCTCAGAACCTTATAAACACCAAAGGACAGTGATTTCAGAGAAGTTTAAGGACGTTTCATCCTCAGTCTGAGACAGCAAGAATTCACAACACACTGAAGGCCAGCCAGATCCCCTCCTGGAGGAGACAGACAAGGAGGGGAATGCAGCTCTTCCCATCCTCTTTGAAACTTCATTTGCATTCAGCAGCAACAAGGAACCCATGAATATGCCTGGACAGGAAAGATCCCAACTTTCAGAACTGGCTTTGGCTCCTAAAACACTGATCTGACTGCAGAAACCACAGAGAAAGGAGGAGGCTCTTGGACTGCAATTTTTTCTCCTCTTACAACTGTACTTCCAATTTTGTAACCAGGAACTTAATCTTCTTCAAGTCCAGATAAACTCATGCAAGATTTCACTTGCTATTTTGAGCAAGTGCAGCTGGAGGGACAACATTTGCCTGAAAGCAATTAACCCCCCTCTGAAGGTGAATTCCTGGGCTGCTGGACTCCAGAATGAATTAGGGAATTTCAGTACATTGACAGGTTTCTTGCCAAGCTGCAAGGAATATCTGGCAGAACTGCTTATCACCAGCTGAAGGGCTTGGGGTGGCTTCTGGGAGGCAACTGCTGACAAGTGAGTGTTGGAGGGACCATTCACAGAATCTCAGAGTCACAGAATGTG
>NW_020956006.1:84326-88089 GCF_003031625.1 Empidonax traillii | reverse complement strand
GCACAGGCCCATCCCCAAGAGTCACCCCCTGTGCCCCAGAGGATCATCCAAAGCCTCCTGCAGCTCTGGCAGCCTTGGGGCTGTGCCCACTGCCCTGGGGAGCCTGTTCAGTGCCCAACCAGCCTGTGGGGGAAGAACCTTTTGCTGAGATCCACCCTGAGCCTGCCCTGCCCTGGGTTCTGTCCCTGGCTGTGTCCCTCAGTGCCACTGAATCCTCACAGCTGGAGAGGTAGGGGGAGCAAAGAGGGAGGAAGGACAGGGCTGTGTCATCTCTGTAAATACCTGAGGAGGATGCTCATACCTCCCTCACAGGCTGACCTCAGCGATTTCAGCTGAGAAGTTTGATCTCTCCCTGGGGTGTCAGGCAGAGAGCAGTGCTGAGCCAGGAGTCATTTTTACCCCATTTCCTTTATTTCCAGAGCAGTGACTGAGCTTCCATATTTTAAGATAAACTCATTTACCAGGGCTGCTGATTTAACCTACCACATGTTTTCTTCTACACCACATTACATGCTCTCTTAGGGAGGATTCAGAAGACAATTCTGTCCAAACACTCTCCCACTTCAACACCACCATGTGCTGCCATTTCCCACTCAGTGGAGAAAGACTGACATCTCTCTGGGCCTGTGCTAAGGACTAAGAGCAAACCAGTGAGGATCTCCTACTCAGCACAGCCCAGCCTCAGGTAGCAAGTCTTTGATCCCAGAGAAAAAGCCCTGGGGATGAAACACCCTCGTGCAGCTGGAGATGCCAAATGTACAAATTGCAGTGTCACCACTGGGGAGATTTTACTCTCCTGCCTGAAGCAAAGTCAGATCTGGGACAGCTCAGGAGGGTATTTCACATGGTGTGGCCCTGCCATGTGGGTGCCACGTTGATGTGACCAGAACAGTTTGGTCATTCAGGGCAAAATCCTCTTGGCCGCCCCTGTGACTTCTCCAGGGACACATGGAAGGTTCCCACTTTCTGCTGGGTGCCCCAGAGCACCACCCTTGAGGTGTTTCCTCCTGCAGGTTTTCTTTCCTCTCGTCCTATTGTTACTGCCCTAATACAAAATGAAGGTGAAGGACTGAGTTAATTCTCTAACAAGCCCGATCTCCTTCTCCCTGAAACTATTTCAGACCAGAGGCAATAACTCTGATGAACCCTGTGCACATTCTGCACACCCTGGATGCTGTCGTGGTCCCAGATGGTCACTCCCCATTTCAACTTTTCTGACTGGGAGCTCCTCATATGACAGGGAACAGAAAGTATCTTGGAAACATATTCTTTCACATCAGGCACAAATTCTGCTGTGCTCTCTGTGAGCTTGGAGATCCAGGTCAGCTCAGGTCAGACAGTGCCCCTGGCTCAAGCACTCCAGGGTTTTCCATTCACTGTGCTCAGTGAAAGGGATGGAAAACCGACAGGAAGCTGAAAAAACAAGGATGCCTTTGAAGTTGTTCCTGCTGTGCACAAGATACACACCCAGGGGCAGGAGCAGGCAGGAATGAGGACCTTGCTGGAGCTTCCCTGGTGTAAAAACAACTCAGTGACCACTGAGTACCTGGTGGGACATGCTGGGAAGCTGGAAGGCAGGAGGGTACTAAGCCCTCTTCCCTCTGGAGATGGGCATCAGTCTCATGTGAATGAGCTCCCTCCTTCCCCAGACACTTGTACTGGGCATACTGGAACGCCTCGTGCCCTTCAGATGAAGCTCTTGTCAGCAAGATCCAGATATCAGAAAGGCTGTTGTGTCTACTGCTACACTAAAAAATTCAACCCAAAAGTTGATTCCTTCAGAGATGAGACAGAGAAACCTCAGCTCCCATTTTTGACTAAAGAGATAACATCTTGTTTTGTCAGAGACCAACAGATGCACAGAAGAGACTGCAAGAGAAACACAAAGCCAGTGTTCAGAAATTCTTAATCACAACAGAAATCTGTGCAGAAATCTGGTCTACAAAACCTCAGAAAGAGCAGCCACAAAGCCATGATCTTCACATTAAAGGATGGGTTGTTTTTTACATTCGGTTTCTTGCTGAACCACTGTCTCTCAAACCAGAAATACAGAGAATATTTCACTTTGGCAGCAGTGGGTGTTAATGAAGCAGTATCTGTGCCTGGTGGAGCTCAGTGTGCTTGATACAAGAGCAGGCAAGAATGCCTAATTCCCCCTTGGATTTCCTGATCAGCATCTCCAGTTAAATCCAGACTTTTGTACTTGCTGAAACCCCTGTGTAGCTGATTATCCTGGAGACAGGGACTGGAGATTGTCCTGAGGGACTCTGTGATCCAGGGCATGGGACACCAAATGCTCTGAAACAAATAAAAACCTTCCAACACTGCACTAATTTCCTTGTGGATCCACTCAGAGCATCTGGGGTGACCCCTGAGAGGAGAATGATTATCTGAGTTCTTGCTATCAAATACTCTCTCTTTTTTTTTTTTTTTTTTCCTTTTCTTTTAAACCCAGGAGCTGCAGACCAACCCTGTGCTGGACAGGCTGAACTCCTGGAATCACTGGCTTTCTGGAAGAATTTATTCAGCTCCAGAATGTCAGATGAATCAGGTAGATCAGTTAATTATTTAATTTCTTCTGCAAGGCTTCATTTTACTGGGACATTTACAACAAGGATACCCAGGTCCAGTTCACATTAGCCAGCTGGGCTGCTCCTTATTTTCCCTGATATCCTTTGATGACTCACAGGAACATTTTTTATCGTTACTTTTTATGCTATTTTTGTGTGTGTGTGTTTAAAAGTGGAAATTAAAGGTGAGAACAAGGAGCTCACCAATATTTTACTATTCCTGCTGTTACATCTGTCTCCAGTCTCTCCTTTACTCCCTTCTCTTTGAGCTTTGATCTCTGGGCACTCAAACTGGCACCAAATAGGAGGTGTTAAATCTTCTGACTTTTGGTCAAGATGAATCACTGAATCATTAAGGCTGGAAAATGCCTCCAAGATCATCAAGTCCAACTTTCAACAGAAAGGAATTATGTGTAACACAGTGCTCCAGTGGGAATCTGATCCTTCCCATTATCCCTAACGTGGTATAACTGAAGCCCAGATTGATGGCTCTGGAACTGGGCCTCCAGGCTATCAATTTCTTGCAGGTTTATGGATATTCTCTCATTTTTCTTTCAAATTCTTCTTAAGACTAATCCAAAGGAATGGTCTCTTCGACAGCAGAAGAAGAATGTTGTTGGCCAGGTCAGAGCAGGGCAGTCAGAGAGAGATTCCTGTGCCTGGTGTTCCCCACCTGCAGTCCAGAATTTCCTACGACCACAATGGAAGGTGCAGAGTCCCAGGGTGACACAGCTGTTGACTCCACATGAGGCAGCACAAAACCCACAGTGACAGCCCCAGGAAGTGGAGAAATTATTTGGGCACAGGGCTGGAAGGGACACTGAGGATGTTTGCAGATGACCCAAAACTGGGAGGAGGTGTTGACTCCCTCGAGAGCAGGGAGGCTCTGCAGAGAGACCTGGACAGATCTGAGGGCTGGAAATCAGCTGCTTAAGGACATTCAACCAGGGGAAGGGTTGGTTTCTACCCCTGGGATGGGGCAACCCTGGATGGATGGACAGACTGGGAATGAGAGGCTGGAGAGCAGTGCCAGGAAAGGGCCCTGGGGGTGCTGGTGGGTGCCAGTTGTCCCTGAGTCAGCAGTGCCCTGGCAGCCAGGAGGGACATCCCTGTGCTGGGGGCAGCAGGGAGGGGATTGTCCCGCTCTGCTCTGCCCTGGGGCCTCACCTCAATGTTGGGGCAGTTTGGGGGGA
>NW_020956006.1:75324-83801 GCF_003031625.1 Empidonax traillii | reverse complement strand
GTGTTCAGCTGGAGCAGAGGAGACTGAGGGGAGACCTCCCTGCAGTTCCAACTGCCTGGGCAGGGGCAGAGGAGGGGCAGGACTGAGCTCTGCTCTGGGGGGAGCAGGGACAGCCCCCAGGGAATGGCTGGAGCTGTGTCAGGGCAGGCTCAGGGTGGATCTCAGCAAAAGGTTCTTCCCCCACAGGCTGGTTGGGCACTGAACAGGCTCCCCAGGGCAGTGGGCACAGCCCCAAGGCTGCCAGAGCTGCAGGAGGCTTTGGATGATCCTCTGGGGCACAGGGGGTGACTCTTGGGGATGGGCCTGTGCAGGGCCAGGGCTTGGACTTGATCCTTGTGGGTCCCTTCCAACTCAGCATATTCTTGTATTTTGGGATTCTGTTACTTGCTCCTCTTATTAGGGCTGATGGTGTGAATTTAGTACCAGACACAAGAGTGTTACTGAGGAGCAGGAGGCACCTTAAGTTGCACACACAAGAATGAAGCAGCTTTTGCAATGCCTTCTCCTACATTCTCCTCATTTGGTCACAAGTTGGACTCTGTGATCTCAGAGATCTTTTCCAACCTCAATAACTGTAAGATTTTGTGATTCCAAAAGTAGGTGAGATCAAACCCTCAGCAGAACTAAACCTTCAGCTGTACCAGGCAGGGGAGTTGAGAAGAATGGGCAAGGAACAGCACAGGGAGAAAGAGGGGGAGACACACATGAGATGGAGGGTACCCCACCACCAGTAACAGGTGATGATCAGATGTTGCTGCTGTGACATTGGGAGCCCATCATTAGTGACCAAAGGCAGGACCACTGGGACCCAGAGCCAGTGGCCTTTTTCTCCCATTTGTTTCCCTTTCCCTCAGTATTTGGAATCTGCTGTATCCGACTGAAGGGAACAACTGGGCCTCCAGAGATCTTTTCCCTGCAGAAATGTCATTTGAAATGGTTATTGCTTAGGTCATGTTGTCTGGTAATCCTTATTCAGGGAGTGGCTGAAGGAATTGGTGTCCTGGGACTCTGTCTGGGGCAATCACCTGATTTCAGGGAGATAACTCAGCTCTTAATTAGTGCTCAGTGCTAAATCCTCCCTAATATCCTCATCCTGGCTGGCTGTCAGGACACATCCTATGTGACACCACCATTCTAATTGTGCATCACAGGGAAAGCAGGTGAATGAGAAGATGTTTGAGAGAGGGGATGATGGATGTTGGGTTGATCAATATTATTGATCTTGTGGTTTTTGCCCTTTGTCATAAGGCTGTGCTCAGAAGCAGGGGCCTGACACCTCACCCAGTTATTACCACCACTGGGATCTACCTGGAAAACTGATGACAGGATTCTAATTAATGTTTGTAAGGTATGAATTAATTTCATAAATTTGCAGGCTGCACTGAACAAACACCTGATTTTTATGCAAGATCTCCGCAGTTCTTCTCCCCTCAGGAAATGTGGAGGTCCTGGGACACGTCACCACTGATGGGAGCAGGTGACCCAGCACTGCTGGATGGCACAGGCAGCACTGATCACAGATATCATTTTCTGGACATGTTTGCCTGTATTTCCAGGACATTTCCCACAGGAAATGGAAAAAGAAGCAGCTGCTTCCTTCTGAATTTGATCCTGCTCCTCTCAAGCCATCTAAATTCACCTTATACATTGCCATATTTATGCACCCAGGGATTCTTTCCCTCCCCAGCCCACACAACTAATTACACATATATTTATTCCCTCATTTCACCCTGTTTTGTTGAAATTGCCTCCTGTGACATTGTCATTCTCCCACAATCTAAAATCCTGTATATTTTCCAGCAGCTCTATTTGCTCCAAGATGGTTTTCTGTCAATCTGTATCTACAGTGCTCAGGGAGTTTTTGAAACATTTGATTAAGTTTTCAGTAAAGTTTGAAATGCTGAAGAGAATCAAAAGAGGCCAATATAATTTTCAGCAACACATATAGAGCCCTCACCTCTTATTGGTCCTATTTGCATGGCTGCTTCTCATAAGAACCACCAAAATCCTGTATTTATTTGGACATGAGGTTACAGTAGAAAGAGTCAAGAAAACAGAAATAAATTTGATAGGTTTGGTGAGGAAAGCTGGAGAGAATGAGGGGAAGAGGCACTAAAACCCCTCATCTCAGATACATCTTTTAGGAATGTGAATAGTAATTCAGTGTACAGGGGGGTTGATTTTATATAGAGAGATAAAATTTATATATATATATAAAGTATATATATAGTACATATAAATTTATAAAGATATAAATATTATATATATAATTATCTATAATTTGGATATTGTGTAATCATTTTATTAAAATTACACTTAAATATAATTTATTTATATATTCAACAAAGAGGCAATAATCTATGTCTAACACAAAGGTCACCTTTGCTCTCAGTAATTTTATATAAAAATATTCCTATTAAGAAAAAAAATATCATTAAGTTAGGCTTAAAACTAGATATATCCAAAGCTACATATTCATTGATAGAAATGAATTAGAGCATGGCATGGCAGTGAACACTCTGGCCTGAAATTCTAGATATTTAGGAATTTTAGACTTTTAGGATTTTTAGACTTTTAGGTTGGTGTTTTTTGTGGGTTTTTTGTGGGTTTTTTGTTGTGGTGGTTTTGTTTGTGGTGGTTTTTTTGTTGTTTGTTTTTTTTTTTTTTCCCCCAGTTCTTAAAATCCTTATTTTCCAAAGACTGGAAGTAGAACAACATGATTGTGCTCAGATCTGCCCTGCTGAAAGTCTCCATTCATGATTGCAAAGACCCCCACAGCACAGGGTTCACAGTGTTCAGGTTCCCCTCCTGTGCCCAAGAGGAACATCCCATGACCAGTTTAGTGCCCAAGATTGCTCAGAACGAGAGTTGGACCAACCCTAAGCCTGAACCCTTTAAACAACTCCATGAAAGAGAAATTACAGATCAAAGATCAATGGAATCCAAGAGACACCCAGAAAAAGTCATCCAGCTTCTTCCAGTCATCCAGGTGAACAAGAAGAAAGTCCCTGCCAAAATATCTGTGGTGGGAAAACCCAGCTGCAAGATGAGGTCTGGTCCTTGCAGACCAACCTCTCCATCCTACAGCTGAGAGAGGCTGTTGGGCCACGTAACAAATCTACCAGTCAAAGTTGATTTCACAGGTCTGCAATCACTTCAGCACTAATTCTAATGAGGCCTATTATCAAACAGTGTGATTGCAGGGATGGAGCTTTGTCATTTCCAAGTGGATGCAATTACAGTCTCACCAGCAGCAATCTCTTTGTCCTGAGTCATGCAGGAAATACCCTGGGAGGAGTTTACAGTCTGTGTGTCCCTGGGCAAAAACCACTGTTTGCCCCTGTTCCTCCAGCAAACCGCACCAGCAGCAGCTATAAATCAGCCAGACTGCCCAAAGGGTTACAGTGTCGACAGAGACAGATGGAGGAGCTGAGGAGGGACAGTGCCAGCAGAGCCAGGGGGCTGAGGGATCGGCTGATGTGAGATTCCACGCTCACCCTTCTCTTGGGCAAAGTGGTTTGGTGTGAGGAGCTTCAGAAACACCTAGAGAGCTTCTAGCTCTGCTGAGCTGCCTTGGGCAGATCTGAATTAACCTGCCTGAGAGTGGCCAGTGCCCTTGGGACAGTGAGTACACCTCGTGGGAAAGCAGGAAGGTGGAGCTTACAGCAAAATTTAGGGGATACAAGGAGTGAGGTGACTCCAGGGGTCTCTCCTTGTGGAGCTGGACAATGTGATTAAAAAGGGCTTTGTCTTTCTTCATCACTGGAGTCTCCACACCAAGATCAACATCAATAGTCTGGAAGGAGTCCAGGGAAGAGCAACCTCATGGTTGCTGTCTAGGAACCACAGAATCCCAGAATCTGCTGAGTTGGAAGGGACCCACAAGGATCATCCAGTCCAACCCTCAGCCCTGCACAGGCCCAGCCCCAAGAGTCCCACCCTGTGCCCCAGAGGATCATCCAAACCCTCCTGCAGCTCTGGCAGCCTTGGGGCTGCAAGGATTTGTGTGTGGAGGATGGTCCAAGAGCTTGGGCCAACTGCAGCAAAATGTTGCACAAGAAAAGTGTTCAGCCTGAATTGAAGAGGAACAATGAATTCTGCATGGAATGGTCACAGCATTACCTTCATGGCCTGGATTGATTCCAGCAGAGAGATTTGTCCTCTGAACTGACAGATCACCAAGGCTGGAGAGGGTGGGGAGGAGACTGCAGAGTGGTTGTCATAAAGGAATGGAATCATGGAATTATGGAGAGGTTTGGGTTGGAAGGGAGACTAAAGCCCACCCAGTGCCAGCCCCTGCCATGGGCAGGGACACCTTCCACCAGCCCAGGTCACTCGAAGCCCCGTCCAACCTGGCCTTGGACACTTCCAGGGCTGGGGCAGCCACAGCTTCTCTGGGCAACCTGTGCCAGGGCCTGCCCACCCTCATAACAAAGAACTTTTTCCTAATACCTGACATAAATCTGCCCTCCTTCAGCTTAAAGCCATTCCCCCTTGTCCATGCCCTTTGAAAAAGTCCCTCTCCAACTCCACTGGAGCTTCTCTACGTTCTGGAAAGTGCCATAATGTCTGCCTAGAGCCTTCTCTACTCTGGATGGAATCATAAACACTGAACTGCTGAGGGGCTGAGTTTGGGACTGATGGACAGCCCAAGGCAGGTCCTCTGCTGTATCATGCAACATAAAGATATCTGAGTTACAGAGAGCAACCTCCAGAGAGCCAAAACACAGCAAACCATGTTCAGCATGGGCATGTTAATGTTTGCCACGCACACACTGCAGAGCTATTGACCATCCAGACCTCTCTATTAATAGATTTCCTTTGTGCAGTGCTAATGGCATCTCGAAGCACCTGCTGTTACACAAATTGAAAGCACTGGAAGGCAACTTATCCATCAGAGGCTGTTTGGACATGAGCAGATGAACAGCAGCACTCATGTCCAGTGAAAACCATCCCAACAAACCCCTCCTCAGCTGAGCTTAGTTACTAAATTGGGTAAAAGATATCAGAGCTCCTCAATGCTAAAAAATATAAAGTAATCCTCTTTGATTAACAATGAAGGATTTTTCCCTAATTCTTGGTAACTCCTAAATAATTTCCAACCATTTTTGCCTTCATTTCAATTCATGGCGTATTAAAAAAAAATAAATCAATTGCAGCTTAAGTCCTATTAAAGTATTATTGTATCTGAAGATGTGATTAGATTGAAGTGCAAAAGGCTGGGTTTAATGGCCTTGCTTTAGTAATGCCAGTGGTAAATTAGAATCCCATGGGATCTCATGGTCCCTTCAGTCCCACCAGGAAATACCTGCACAGCAGGCACTGATAAACAACCTGAACATTACTGACAATCTTCACCCTTCAAACTGCCACCTGACCCTACTCATTCATGCACAGTGTCCCAGAAACCTTGGTTTCTTCCAAAAGATGTATTTCAGACTTCACAGTGTGCCAGTTGTCACTTAAAAGCGCGTGGTCAGAAATCTGAGTTCTCGGTGGGATGGTCTTTGTTCCTCAAGGGGAAGAGAACACTGAAAAAAAAGTGTCATCAGGGAAAATGTTCTCTGGAAACCCTGAGCTCTTTGTGAGGCAATCAGGGGGCAGGTTGTGGCCTCTGGGTATGAGCAGCAGAAGATAGAGCCTGTGCAGCCACTGATCATCCTGCAGGTAGAGCAGGGAGGGGCAGAACCCTGCAGGGTGTTCTCCAGCTCAGCTCCTCCGGGATTTCAGAGTTCAAGAGGAGTTTGGACAATCCTCTCAGGCACAGGGTGTGACTTTTGAGGATAGACCTGTGCAGGGGCAGGAGCTGGGCTCGATGATTCTTATGGGTCCCTTCCAACTCAAGATATTGTGTGATTCTCTGAAAACAGAAATCAATGCACAGGGCAGGGGTTTCCCCAGGGTGGTCAGTAAGAAAGGCTGAAGAGGAAGTTTAGTCCTTCCTTCTCCTTGGTAGGCAAAGGCTGAGGACTCTCGTGTTACAGATAAAATATTCTGTGAGCTGAAACACTGGGTTGAAAATCAGGTTCCCTTTAGGGTTCGGACAGAGACTGCTCTCCAAAATCAGCATTTAAAGAGGGACCTGCCTCTGCTGCTCTGGTTTTGGTAGAATTACACATCATGCAGTCAAAGGGACGAAGATGGGAATCAGTCATAGAATAGAATCAGCCAGGTTGGAAAGAACCTCTGAGATCCTCAAGTCCAACCCTTGATCCAACACCACCACAGTTCCCAGACCATGGCACTGATGCCACATCCAGTCTCATCTTAAAAACCCCCAGGGACAGAGAATCCACCCCCTCCCTTGGCAGCCCATTCCAGTGTCTGATCACTCTCTCTGTAAAGAATTTCTTCCTAATATCCAGCCTAAACCTTTCCTGGCAGAGCTTACACCTGTGCCCTCTTGTCCTGCTGCTGATTGCCTGGGAGAAGAGACCGACCCCCACCTGGCTACAGCCTCCTGTCAGGAAGTTGTAGAGAGGGATGAGGTCTCCCCTGGGCCTTCTCTTCTCCAGTCCTACCATTTGGGATGAAAATAAGGTTGTACTCAAGTCCTCCTCCTGCTGCTCAACACTGGAGCCAAGTTCACCTCAACTTTCTGCGGGTTTCACATCAGAAATGTTAAGCTGGTTAAACGTTGATAAAATCAACATCTAAATAACAGCCACTCTGAAGTAAGAAGACTAAATGCTGATGCATGGAACTGAAAGGAGATTGACATTTGGAGGATGTAAAATCTTTTGGGAAGCTCTAAAATATCCCCTAAGTAGGTGAGCTCGGTGACCTGGATCTGTACTTTTAATGCAGAAGTAGCCTATATTTGCTCCAAGTGTTTGCTGAGGAGGGGATGTTTTTTGGGGTTATTTTTAGCAGTTAAATGTGACCTTTGGAGGAGATGCTATAATAAGAACAACAATGGAACCAGCCCGGGGTGAGTCACACCACAGGCTTTGATTCACAGATGATGAACACACATCATTCATCCCCTGGTCATTTCTGGAAGGAACTGTCTTACATTCAATTTTCAGTTTGGGAATCAAGTCAATAGTTTCAAATAGGAGGAATTTCTTGATGGCAAAAAATTACTCCTTGTCCTACAGGGTAATTAATCATCGTTTCCACCACTGGGAAATCAGATTCTTCAGGAATCCAAAATAGAAGAAAAGACCTGGGCAAGGCTGGGAGTTCCCCACTGCCCTGCCAAGTGTAGCTCAGATTGCATCTGCCACCACCCTGGAGTTTTTCAAATCAATCCCATAAGAAGCTCCCTTATTTCTCAACTTTCCCCTCTAAAACAGTCCAGATAAAATATGTACAGAAAGGTCTGAGCTTTCTCCCTGCTTTGGGGTGTTTCTTACCCTGAACAGACCCCCCTGTGTCAGCACAACCCAGGTATGGAAGAAAGTGCAGCCTCAGTTGGAAAGACAAAGCTCTTATTCCTGTCTTACCACAGCAACAATTCCCAGCCTTCCTTGGGAATAAATCTGGGTTGCCACATGCATCACCCTGGCCATCTAAATCCATGTGGGGTTCTGGAAGAGGAATATTTGACTATTCTTCTGGCGAGAGATGAAATTAGTCACAAGAGATAAAGTCAAAGATACGTGCAGTGATAAATGGGATGGTTTCCCAAAGGACAGGGGGGAGGCTTTAATAAAGTTCTCACTGTCTTGTATTAAATTTTCAGCTCAGCTGGCAGAGGCCAGGGAGCTGCACAGATCACTGGGTCCTGGAGCACCAGAGGCACCAGGCTGACCTCCAGCAGGACGAGGCCACAAAACTCCTCTGTGGCACACAGGGCTCTGAGGAGCACCTTCATCATCATTCACAGAGTGTGGAATCGTTGGGCTTGGGAAGGAAAAACCTCAAAGCTCATCTTGTTCACCCCCTGCCATGGGCAGGGACACCTCCCACATCCAACCTTCAGAGAGACCATTCACTGACACTGTCCAACCATTCAGTGAAACTATCCTGGAAGACCCAGCTACCACCTTTCTTCTTTCCAGAGAAGCAATCTGACAGTGGTTATCCCTTTTCTAAGATACAACTGAACATGCTGAAAGGAGATTGGATCCACTAGAACCAGTTATTTCTTTTGGTGACATGGAGTACTCTGCCAGTCAGGCTGGTAAATTTGGGACAGGTCACACTGCACCATATCTCTGGGCAGCTGTAGCAGCTCTGTTTTCAGTGCTGGCCAGGGATCTTGCCATTCTCCCCTGGTTTTCCCACTTTTTTGCTAGATCCAAGAGTATGCCCCTCTTTTCCTGTCTTTTCTTCAACAACTGTGTCGTGGTTTTGCCCCTCAGCCCAATCCCTGGGGCTGATGATGGTTTTGTCCAGGTGATTTCCGGACAAAAAGACCAATCAAAAGTCCAGAAACGCCTTTGCTAATTACATCTTCAAGAAAACGGAAGAGAAGGTTGTTGGCGCAGTTGGAATTAGAGTAGCAGCCATGTAGGGGAGAGGAGTAGCGG
>NW_020956006.1:71608-73875 GCF_003031625.1 Empidonax traillii | reverse complement strand
AGTAGAAATTGCTATAGATATAATTCTTTAATCTTTTACTTATTAGTAGTTTTTATTTTACTAGTAATAAATGTATATACTGTTTTCCCCAAATCCTGTCTCTCTTTTGTCTGCAAATACCTTCTCTCAACTAGTGGTAATTATGTGGGGGGTGGAAAGCAAAATTGACCCAGAGCAAAACCACGACAAACTGTTTCGTGGCTGCTGGAGGGAGGATATGTTTTAGGTAAAAAGAACAAAAATAACTCCTTCAATGTGTTCCCTCAGTACAAGCTGGAAACATGACTAAAATATCTCTCTGGTGACCAGTGACAGCCCCCAGGGAATGGCTGGAGCTGTGTCAGGGCAGGCTCAGGCTGGATCTCAGCAAAAGGTTCTTCCCCCACAGGCTGGTTGGGCACTGAACAGGCTCCCCAGGGCAGTGGGCACAGCCCCAAGGCTGCCAGAGCTGCAGGAGGCTTTGGATGATCCTCTGGGGCACAGGGGGTGACTCTTGGGGCTGGGCCTGTGCAGGGCTGGGGGTTGGACTGGATGGTCCTTGTGGGTCCCTTCCAGCTCAGCATATTCTGGGATTCTGTGATCCTGTGCTGAGAGGTTTGGGTGCCACACAGAGAGTGAAAGCCAGGCAGTAGAGCTCCAAGAGTTCCCTGGGATGTGAACAGAGGGGGGTTTGTGTGTCCATGGAGCTGAGCTGCTTGTTGAGACACCAGAACTTCACTGGGAGGTGTGAGGTGCCTGCGTCAGTCCCCTATTCCTTCACTCTCATCAGTCACGTTGATGAAATGCTTGGCCAAAGAGATAAAACCCTGGAGCCTTCCCACATCAGCTTCCAGCTCCCCAGAGCAGCTGTGGCCGCCCCAGCCCTGGGAGTGTCCAAGGCCAGGTTGGACGGGGCTTGGAGCAACCTGGGCTGGTGGAAGGTGTCCCTGCCTGTGGGAGGGGGTGGAATGAGCTTTAAGGTCCCTTCCAACCCAAACCACTGCACAGTTCTGTGATTATGACATCAGACACTTCCATGGGCAGCACAGAGTGGGAACCCTGGTGCCCTGTGAAGGGTGAGACTTGTCTCCTCAGGACAATTCAGATTTTGGGTGTGGTGAGTCTCACCCAAGTGACAGGAGACAAGGGTTTGGTAAAGAAACATCACACAGAGTTGAGTCCTGTAGTGCCTCTGGCTCCACCTTCAGAAAGGGTCCAGAATACTTTCAGCCTTACACTGTTCCAGCATGACTGCACTTCATCTTCAAAATGGCCTCTAAATTGTTCACTAATTATCTGCAAAATTTCACCCTTCTAAGCTTTGACTTGGAGGAAAAATGCTGATATTTTGATGTTTATTACTAGACTATGTTAGAAAAGTAAATCACTCTGTTAAAGGGATATTAAAGGGGAGAGTGGTTTCCCCCACATACTAAATGAACAGAAATTCTAAGTATCTCTAAATGTCAATAACATTATGCAACCATTTGTGTACCTGACTTCATAAAACTGAATTTATTTGTGCATTTGATATAAATCCATCTTAAGATAACACAGCTGAGACATGTGCTGACATCTTGGTTTGCTTTTGGGTTTATCTATGGAACGACTGACAAAACAGGACCTGAAAGGGGTGATGAGATGTTTCTTCTTTCCCCTCCCCACCAGCCTTTTTTAGGTTTGCCCTCACACTGCTTTTATCTTCAAAGTGTCCCAGAAATGCAGTGCAATGTCAGAGCACAGGTAAACAAATCCAGCCAGGAGCCTGACTCACTTATTTATGGCTGGAATGTGCAGGTTTTGTATTGATGTTGGCAAGTCCTAACTGGAACAGTCTTGCTGATTCCAGTGGCACTCAGGGAATCTCAAAATGAACTGTACAACTGGAACATTAAAACCAGTGTGGGAGAGCAGGGAACTCATTCTGTCCTGGATCCCATATGGGATAAGGATGCCCTTATGGTTTAACAGTATCTATGCCTGAATAGAAAATCATTTGCTCCAACAAACACCTTTCCTAAGGCAGACTGAGAGTCCAGATGGACTGGCAGGCACATCTGCAGGGCTGGCCCAGCTCTGGCTCCTCAGCACAGCAGGGCCAGGGAGCTCCTGGAAGGTGACTCTCCTACAGAGATGCCCAAGGGCTGCAGCATCTCTGGGAGCAGCAAAGGCTGAGGGAGCTGGGGCTGTTGAGCCTGCAGAGCACCCCCTGAGAGGGGCCCTCCCCAGGGTGTGTCAGGGGCTGCAGGGAGGGGGCAGAGGATGGCCCAGGCTCTGCTGGGGGGGCC
>NW_020956006.1:45451-71147 GCF_003031625.1 Empidonax traillii | reverse complement strand
CCCAGCAATGGCACAAGAGCCACGGGCAGGAACTGATGCCCAGGAAGCTCCAGCTGGACAGGAGGAAGAACTTCTTGGCTGGGCAGTGACCCAGCTCTGAACAGGCTGCCCAGGGAGGGGCTGGAGTCTCCTCCCTGGGGATATTCCAGAGCCCTCTGGACACAATCCTGTGCCATGTGCTCTGGGATGACAGGAAGGTTGGACCAGATGACCCACTGTGGTCCCTCTCAACCTGAACCATCCTGGGATTCTGCAATTCTGATCTGAAGATTCTACAATCTGAAGATACAACTTCATTTCAAGTCCTTCCTTAATAAGCAAATTTTATCCTTTATACTTCCATGCCTTTATGTTTGAGAAAGCACAGAATAACTCTGTGGCTTCAGTGAGGCAAAATCTGCCACATCAGAGACTGCTCCTCCCAGTGTAGTTCTTATTCTTGGGTCCTTCTAAACCAAGCCTGCAGTGAGGACAGTGTGAGGTTCATCCCACTCTCTCTAGTCATCTAAAAAGGAGGTGTCTTAAGCCAGTTTTCTGTGTTCCTCTCACCACAGAAGGAAAAAAGAGATACTCCAGAAGACAGCATGGAAAGCCTTGGGATGTGATCTTTTGGAGGTGCCCAGCTCCTGGTCACAGCAGGAGTCAGGAGATGGCTCCAGTCTTGGAACCTGCCCATTGCTAAGGCAGCTTAAGCCTGGAGTTTAAGCCAGTATTTCTTTTCCTATGAAAAAGGAATTAGAATAATTTCATTTCTTAGCTCACTTCTTAATGGAATTCTGTGACCTCTGGGCAGGTGACATGGAGTCAGTGCAGACATTTACTCCATATGGTGGAAGGGCCATAAAGGAGTGGTGACAGCTGCTGAAGATCTAAATGCAGGGGATCACTGTGTCTCTGGGATTCATAAAACAAACCTCTGTGTGGAAATTAAGAGACAAATTATGTCTCTCTGCTGAATCTTCAGGAGGAACAGGTTTTGTGCACTGATTGCACTTTGATTTTTCTTGATTTCAAGAGTTTCAGGTAAATGGGATCTATTTATTTAAGTACGTTATAAATTTTTGGGAATGAGCTCAGTTTAAAGGGGGATCTAAATTTAGCTGCAGCTGTAAGTACCTCTAAAAATGCCCCAACAGAAACAATTTTCTTCTATATTTCCCAAATTCAGAGTTAAATGCCTCAGAGGCTCTTTGGATGGACAATTTCCCCTGGAGTTAACATCACATAACTGTGCTGAGAGCTGTCACAATTACTTATTAGCCTGAAAGTGGGGAACAATTCTGGCAGTAAACAGCAAATCTCCCACAATAATCAGCTGACTATTCTCCTGCTGCGGTGGTTGGGCAAGTCCCCTTGAAAACTAACACTGAATTCCAAACCCTGTGGCAAATGTGCCTTTCAGCTGGTTGGACTCAGCCTCTGGAGCTGCTGATAGGAAGGAAACTTAATTAATGGGGAGTTAAAAGGGAGTGATAACAGCTGAAGTGGGATTAGTGGTGTGAGCTTTCACCCTCAGTTCTCTATGGTCATCCTAGAAAATAATCCATTATTGGAGCAAAAAGACATAATACAGGGGATCCAAATATTCCTCTGGAATGATAAGATTTGGATGCTGCTATGAAGAAACATCTAAAGGAATATCTGCTAAAATTGCTGTGGGAATGACTGTCCAGTCATGTTGAGCATCCCAAGAGCTCAGAGTCTTCAGGACTTTCTCAGCTTCCAAAGGACAAGGTGTTTTCTCCCACAGACTGGGAATCTTCTAATTAAAGAGAGGAGGAATAAAAATGTTATGGAGTCATAAACCTGGCAGCTACAGATGTGAGAGCTGGGACAGCAGGGAGAGAGACACCAGGGACAGCTTAAACTGCTCATTGTGCTCAGAAGCAGATTTGGGAACGTGAGGCACCATCCTGGTGGTGATAGTCTTGCAGTTCCCAAGTTCATTTTAACTTCCCCCACCCAGGATGGACAGACTGGTCACTTTATTGAATACTTCCATGACTTTATTAACCAGTTCTGCCCTTACAGAGGACCTTAAAAACCCACCAGCCCTTCAAACCCGAAGTCCTGCAGAGGCCACTTGCCAGAACAGGGCCTTGCTTTGCCCACAGGGGCCACAGGAGGGAAATCACCCAAAATGTCACATTTAGAGCTTTTCTGAAAGCCCCAGTGCCTGTGCTCACCAGGAGAAGGAAGGGCAGGAGGGTCAGAATGAAGCCTATTTCACTGTTTTTTGCCCAAGTTTGTCTGGGAGAAGCCAGGAGGGAGGGAGGGAGGGAGGAGAGGGATGGTGATCTGGCTGCTTGTAAAGGCCTTCACACTTTGTCTTTGGAGTACACAAAGGGACACTCCAGATTATTCTGGATAAATCTGAATAGATCAATAACAAGCAGCACACAATGACCCCAGGCTGTGTGAGGAGGTGGATTGACAGGAGCTGGTGGAAATAGATTCCAACTTTGCTCTTTCCTCTTGACAAATCTCTGACAGCAGGAGCCAGGTCCTGCCTCTGCCTCCAGGGGAGGGGATGAAAAGAGGATTTCCTGTTGCAAAACCTCCTGTCAGGGAATGAAAGGACAAGCCATCCCATTTTCCTCTTTTATAGGATCTGAGGGATAAGGTGCCCCCTGTCCTGGCCTTGCCCTGCCTGGAAGGGGAGCGTTTGGGTTGTTTGCAGGTACCAATCACGAGATGCCTCCAAATCCAAGCATCCACTGCTGGGGTTTACTGGAAATACCCTGGGTGTGCTGGGCAGCCAGAGTTCCCCATTTCTCAGTGCCCACTATCATGGTTTTATCCCCGTGGTAACTCTGCCCTCCACAGCCACCCATTCACTGCACTCAGTGGGTGGAGAAGAGAACTGGAAGGGTAAAAGTGAGAAAACTGGTGGGTAAAGACATTTGAATAAAAGAAATAAAATTTAAAAAATAAATTGTAATGAAAAGGAAAATAATGAAGAGAGAGAAATAAAACCCAAAATAAGACAGTTTCTCACCAGCACCCAACAGATGCCCAGCCAGTCCTTGAGCAGGACCCACAAATCAACCTCCTTTTATTGCTGAACATAATATAATATCAAGCCCTCATAATATCAAGCATTGGAACAGGGACTCACCATACCTGGAACTGTTCAAAAAGCAGAAGTTTCAGATTTGGTCCCTGAGACACAGCCCAACAGATCCACCTGGGCCCTCTCTCAGGGCAGCATCAGCACATGAAATTGTGGGGACAAGGAGGAATTAACTGGCTGAAACAGGGTTGTTCCACATCCTTCTTTCAGATTCTGTGTATTAAGAGTTGCTGCCTCTCCCCCAGCATGAGAATCTTTTCCTTCCAGACACAACCTGACAGCCTCTCCTGTCCGGCAATGGTTGCTCCTGGCATGGATTTTCTTTTCAAATTAGTCCAAGTCTCATGAAGTGCAATGGGGAAAAATTGAAATTACTACAGAATTATATATCCAATGGCCAGAAATCAAATCCTTGCCCAATAGGACCGTGTAGTGTCTGATTGACTATAGGCACAGCTGGTATAGCAGGGCATAAACCTACAGCACTATATAATAATAACAACAACAACAACATTCTGCATTATTCTGTCTGTTATTACATGTACTAATGAGGATTTGCAGTTACGCAAATGGAACATGTTCTCTACTAAGTATATGACTCCTAGATTCTCTAATAAATCAATGTTTTATGCAAGCAAAAACCTAAAGTTAATGTTAGAAAAAGTGCATTATCATCCCCAGCAGCTCCCAAACCCCTGCAATGCAGCTTTTATTATTTCTGTAAAAGAGAAAAAGGAAATCAATAGAGATCCCTCGGGCGTAATCCTCAGCAAGATTAGCACTTTGTCACCCTGTGCTATAATCTCCTGGAAAGCAAAAAGGAGAAGGGGGAGGGGGAGGAAGAAAAGGAAAGAAGTCACAGGGAAGCCAAGAAGTGGGAATTTGTTGGGGGTGTTCAGTGTGCTTCTAAAAAAGAATATTTCAAAGGTGACTCTGGTCTTCTCACCTCGATGCTGAGAAATGCTGGAGATGTTTTGCCCAGCTCTTGAAATCTTTAGATTCGAATTAGAAGAGAAACCTCCCAAATTTGCCTGGAGTAAAGTTCCCTGATTTAAGTGGTGGTTTTAGAGGGAGCTAAATCCAGAACTCAGCTCAGGCCCAGCAATGCTGAGTGTTGTAGAGCCTGAGTTTTGGGAGTCTTTGTCCCTGGACCAACAGCTGGAGCTGTGTCAGGGAAGGCTCAGGGTGGATCTCAGCAAAAGGTTCTTCCCCCACAGGCTGGTTGGGCACTGAACAGGCTCCCCAGGGCAGTGGGCACAGCCCCAAGGCTGCCAGAGCTGCAGGAGGCTTTGGATGATCCTCTGGGGCACAGGGGGGGACTCTTGGGGATGGGCCTGTGCAGGGCTGAGGGCTGGACTGGATGATCCTTGGGGGTCCCTCCCAGCCCAGCACATTCTGTGATCCTGTAGCCCTGGCAGCAGGGTGGGAGCCAGTGGAGAGCCAGAGGGGAGCTCCTGGAGATACGGGGAGGGCATTCCAGGTGACATCTCAGAACTGCCACAGGAAAATTCAGGAGCAACGTTGCAAGCTCTGAATAGTGGATGGAGGGACAGTAATGAACAAAAGTGTGTGTGCAGGGGAGGACATGCTCTGTCACATCAGCTCTGTTATTTTCTGCCCCTCTGCAATCACACATTAGTTAAATTCACAGATGAGCTGCATGGAGGGGCAACCCAAATAGGAGACATAATAGAAAAGGATCAAGAGAGGCCAGAAACATGGGAAGAAAATGAGCAAAGAAGGTTGGAATCACAACAAACAATTCATTGGGAATAATCACAGGGAATCCCTTAATGCACTGAGCTGGAAGGGACCCACAAGGATCATGGAGTCCAACTCCTGGAGGGCAGACCAGGGCACCATTTGCATCTTGCACAGCACATCATTTCCAGCCTCTCATATTCAGGTGCCCAAATAGCCACGTGCCTAAAAAGTTCCCTTTCCTAAACTGTGGTTCCTAGAAAGCAGAGGAAGTGCAGGAGCAGAGCACCAAGCTGGAGTTTAAACAAACAATTCAGCAGCTGCTTTCTACTGAGCCAGCTGAGATCCTGCAGAAGTGCTGTGCCATTTAGCCCTGTCTGCCTAATGAAACCATCCCTGGCTGGCACTCAGCTCCACCTGACAGCAGAGAGCCAGGAGTTTTAATACAGTTCCTGATTTCAATGCATAATTTATGGAGAAAAATGGAAATGAGCCTCCAGTTTTTCCTTGCTGTCCCTCTCCCGTGAGCTTTCCTTCACTCACTGCTCTGAGAGTGGCCTCACAATAAACCCAGGAAAGCTGTGCTGTGAATAAACTGTGTTTTGCAAGGAACTTTCAGATCTCTGAAGCTGCTTTTCCTGCAGTTCCCATTTCACTTGGCAAAGGAAAACCAGGCAGAGAAAACTGAGGATACTTCAGGAAGAATTTGCATTCTTGAGACCTTCACAGTCACACTCAGCACAGAACATGCACTTTCAGGTAATCATTAATCCAAGCCTAAAACTTCCTTCCACTGGTAGAATTAAGTTACCCCAGGGCTTACAGCTGATTAATAGCATTTAATAAGCATGATTTTTATTGTTATATGGAACTCATTTGTTCCATATAATAATGGCGTAACGGAAAAATTGGTTTTGCTTCCAATGCATCTGTGCTCGAGCTGGAGCTCAAGGCTTCACACACTCTAAGATTTGCTGATGCAACACAAAATAGGCTCCATTTGAGATGTGAATTGCTAAAGAGGAGCTTCTTTCTCTTCAGTGACTGTACAGAAGAATAACCTCCTGACTATTAGACAACCTAATGTAGGAGTAAAATCTCTTGTAATTTTTGCTCCAGATCTGTGGAATTCCCCAGACCAAGAAGCCTTATTTATTAAGCTCCTGACACTGGGATTCTGGCCTCCTTACATAAAACTAGCAGTAAAGGCTTCCAAAATCTCATTAAAAGATTAGCCTCCTATCACAGGCAGCTGGGACATTGCAGAGGAGTGTGCTGAGCTCCCAGTAGGAGAAGATGGAGTAAAACCTGGGCAAAACTCTGCTCTCAGCACACTCCTGCAATCAACCCTGCACAGCCAGGAAGGATGAGGCTCAGAAGGCGTAAACATCCCCAAATATCAGCTATCTAAAAACCAAGAGCTGATGTTCTCCCTTCAGCCTCCTCCAAATGTCAGTTCTGATTTAGATTAATGGCCCATTTTTTATCTCCTGACTGAAGAAGGCACCTTGGAACATCTGGGAACGTGGGCACATCAGGCAGATTCCCAAAGTTCAGTGGTGATCAGCCAGATCCTGCTCCCTGTCCATCCCTGCACAGCTGTAGCATCCTCAGGGGCATTTTTGTCTTAGTTCTTGTCTGGGGAGCCTCCAGGGATGGAGGAACTCTGGATCTTCTTGGTCATGGAAGGTTTATTTAGGTCCTTTCAGTACCTAAAGGGGCTGGCAGGGGCTTCTCACAAGGGCAGGACAAGGGGGAAAGGCCTTAAGCTGAAGGGGACAGGGTTGGATGGGATATTGGGAAGAAATTCTTCCCTGTGAGGGTGGGCAGGCCCTGGCACAGGTTGCCCAGAGAAGCTGTGGCTGCCCCTGGATCCCTGGAAGTGTCCAAGGCCAGGTTGGAGCAACCTGGGCTGGTAGAAGGTGGAATTGGATGAGCTTTAAGGTCCCTTCCAACCCAAACCAGTCTGGGATTTTATTTTGCTTCCCTGAGCTGTTTTTCTCTGTCTGCCTGGGCTCAGCTATTAAAAAAAAACTATTTATTAGATCTGTCATCTCAGCTCACCTGCTATGTGTGTGCTCCCTTTCTGTTCAGTGTACTGAGTGCTGTCTGAGTCCCCGATTTCTTTGTGGAATGAAAGCAAATTTTCTCGAATCACGAAATTATTCAGCTCTCATATTGACAGCTTTCTCTTCCTTCATGGCTGACTGGTTGAGATGCAGAGGCAGAGCTGTGCTATCTCACTGTGGCTGTTTGCACACAGCTCCTGCTGCAACCACTTCAGAACTGCACAGGAACCAGTGGGGTTGGGACTGAGCTGTGTTACCTCGAGGTCAGCAATGAATTTTTATGCCTCTTCAAACACTGGATGTATTTGAAACTCGTGTAGTTTCCTGTGCCAATACTCAAACCCAAATTCTTGAAAGGCAGGTGACAAGAACACCTGGAAAACTAAGGAAAAATGAGTGCAGCCAAAGAATTTTAATTTAACAGTTGAAATAAATACCTGCAGGCACTTTCTTGTTGGCTGTCATTGCTCCCTGATCCAAGTGCCAGCTTGGCTTTCATCTGCTTGGTCTGAAAAGGGCTGGAATTTCTCTTGGGACATGTGGTCACATTTCCAAACTAAGTTTTCCATGAAGTTAAAGTTGGCTTGGGCAGCTTTTGAAGCTTATGTAAGACAATAAACCTGTTGTATTTTCCTTATTCTTAGCTATTGCAGTACCTAAACTTTATTAACCAGATAATTCCAGCAGCATCCCTATTATTATTTCTTCTTTTTGGTAGGATGAACTACTGTTTTGTTGAAGAAATCTCGAACTCTTCAGATAATCCCCAAAGCTTTCATATATAACAAGATTCATACAGAAATGAGCTTTACTCAGTGCAGCATGTCCTGGTTTTTTATCAGGTCACGTCAAAGCTGCTCTGAGTGCCCTCAGTGACCACTGGGACACAGCAGACAGGGTGAGTAATCAGAGGATTTTATCAAGAAGAGACATGAAAAGGGACGTTTATGTGCCAGGTAGCTGGTTCCAGTGGAGGGGACACCAAAAAACTTCAGATAAATCTTATAAGATAAGCTTATCTCAAGATAACCTTGAGAGGATACCCTCAAACTGCTTCTTTGAGAACCAGTGGCAAGTTACCCAAGTTGAACTTGTTCTTGCTCCTGGTAATTCTCTGCCATACCAAAAAAAAAAAAAAAAAAAAAAGGACAACACAAGGAAAACAGTCATCAAGTGTTTTCATATCCCCAGGTCATAGACCTGTAGAACCACAGGATGGTTTGAGTTGGGAGGAACCTTAAATCTCATCCAGTCCCACCCCCTGCCACGGGCAGGGACACCTTCCACTAGCCCAGGTTGCTCCAAGCCCTGTCCAACATGACCTGCTAAACAGGTGGCACATTTAAAAATGAACAATTTTTCCACTGCAAAAAGTTAATTTTATTGAAATCTTCTTCATCATCATCATCATCATAAAAGATTGACTAAGGCTACATATTCTTTAGGTGTATTTTTAGAGGTATTTTTGGTGTGTCACGTTTTGTGGGAAAAGAAAAAAGCTTTTTGCAGCTCCATGATCCACATTAAACAACCTGGACTTAAGGAAAGGGGAACCTAATGCTGATGAGAAGGGGGAAATGACTCCCCAGAGCATGGAAAGGAGTGCTGGAGTCACTGGCACCAGCTCAGGTGAGAACCAGTTATGAAAGAGAAAGGCACAGCTTAAGGAAATTGCAGATAACCGAATTTAGCTTTGGGGCCTTGCTAATTGTTGAGAGAATAAGATCAAGCCTATCATTAATAACCAGAACAAATCACTTGATGAGCAATTCTGTAGGTGGAAATTCTGTCCAATTTTGATCCATGTTGATCAAAATCAGTTTCCTGAGAAAGAGAACAATCCAGGGGTGTCTGTGTGGGTTTGGGAAGGAGGCACACGCTGCTCCATTGGTTAAAATGATGGTAAGAGAAATGGAAAAACAGCTTTTATAGATGGGTCAGCGAGCACAGCATTGAAAACACCCTCTCCATGGCACTGAGGACTGGTTTGTGCCACTCCCTGCAGCCACCTCTAAAACGAGGCACAGGAAAGGTTCCTGCACAGCCGCTGGAAATGGGAGCTGGAGTGCCCTGGGAATTCTGAAATTGCTCCATTCCCTCGAGCTGGACCACATCCTTCAGAATATCAGAATTCCAAAATCCCTGAGGCTGGAAAATCCCTCCCAGCCCATGGATCCCCCCTGTGCCCCATCCCCACCCTGTCCCCCAGCCCAGAGCACTGAGTGCCACGGCCAGGCCTGCCTTGGGCACCTCCAGGGGTGGGCACTCCAAACCTCCCTGGGCAGCTCCTGCCAAGGCCTGACCACCCTTTCCATGAGGAAATTCCTCCTGATGTCCCACCTGAGCCTCCCCTGGCACACCTGGAGGCCGTTCCCTCTCCTCCTGTCCCTGTTCCCTGGGAGCAGAGCCCGACCCCCCCCCAGCTCCCCCCTCCTGTCAGGGATTGCAGAGCCAGAAGGTCCCCCCTGAGCCTCCTTTTCTCCAGGCTAAAGGATTTCCCTGGATCTCCTGTTAGTTCATTACCCATCTCTTGGGTGCATTAGTTGCCCAGGAAGGGACTGTCCCTCAGTCAGGGATGTTCCCTGAGGGAGACTCACAGGTCCTGGGAGCTGCAAGATGTTTTCCTCTTTTTTCTCCCAGAACATTATCACCTTTATGTTTGGACAGACCATCTGGTAGTGCTTTAACCTGCCTCTGCAGCCATGAAGAAATGGTGAAGAACAGGAACCAACTACACTTAAATTACAGGAAAGGCATCCTCAAAATCAAAGTGTTTTCTTAAAAACTCTGACTTAGCAAATTGCCTGGGAGTGTTGGTGTGAACGTTGGCAGAGTTTGGTGGGGTGAATGGGTCACCAGCAACACCTCTGGCTCCATGAAATATTCCCTGAGCAGGGGGAGCTCAGGATCTCAGATTGGGCACCCAATGTCTGACAAAAGCCTGCTGAGATCACAGGACAGAGAACCTGCACAGTGTTGAGGTCTGCACAACATGAAGAGTTTGGAACACCCTGCACCTCACCAAACCCTAGGGATGGTTCCCCAGATGAGAATAAATTAGACTTTGTTCAGCCTTAACATGTTTGAACACGTGAAACATGTTCAATCGAGGGCATGAAGATGAATTTGATTTGCACACTGATTTAACTTGCTGCGCTGTGCATTCAGAGCACAAGTGGGATTTCTCTCTTCTTTAGGTGTTATTACCTGAAACATGTTTGACTCTTTCAGTCTGTCCCTCTCACCAGTGTCTTTCCCCAGAGAAGCTGTGGCTGCCCCTGGATCCCTGGAAGTGTCCAAGGCCAGGTTGGACGGGGCTTGGAGCAACCTGGGCTGGTGGAAGGTGTCCCTGCCCATGGCAGGGGGTGGAAGTGGATGAACTTTAGAGTTCCTCCCAACCCAAACCGTTCTATGATTCCATGATTCCAACATCATTACCAGAATGTGTCATCCCCCAGGGTGAGCTGTGACATCACACCTGACACTCCCCTCCCAGTTTGGAACTGCCAGAGGTGTTTTGTTTTCCTGTTTTCTCTCTTTGTCTTTTCTAGTGGTTTTGTTTGGTTTGGTTTGGTTTGTTGTTGGGTTTTTTGTTTGTTTTGATATTTTTTTTTGTTTGTGTTTGTTTAAAATTTTTTTTTCTTAAGTGTTTAACTGCTTTTTATCTTTCTGTCAGAGGAAAAAAAAACAATCCCCACTTCCCAGATACTCTCATCCCATTCAGGCAGTTCTGTTGGAGGGTCTAACTGTAACAGAATCAAAATTTTAGGAAGATTTGAGTTCAAAATATCATCCCTGTGGAAGGAAAAGGGAGTGTATCTGCAGATCCACACAAGCCCTCAGTGGGAATTGCAGTGGAGTGTAAGAGGATCTCACAGCAGGTGATGGACAGACACAACTCTGTTCTTATTCCCCAGGTGTGGGCAAGTCATGGAATCACAGAATCTCAAAATGGTTTGGGTTGGAAGAGACCTTAAAGCCCACCCAGTTCCACCCCCTGCCATGGGCAGGGACACCTTCCACCAGCCCAGGTTGCTCCAAGCCCCGTCCAACCTGGCCTGGGACACTCCCAGGGATCCAGGGGCAGCCACAGCTGCTCTGGGCAACCTGTGCCAGGGCCTGCCCACCCTCACAGCCAGGAATTACTTCCATACAGCTCACCTAAATTTCCCCTCTGTCAATTTGAACCCATTCTCCTCTATCCTGTCACTCCAGTTCCTCGTGAACAGCCCCCCTCCATCCTCCCTGTAGCCTCTTCAGATCCTGGAGGGGGCTCTGAGGTCTCCACACAACCTTCTCTTCTCCAGGCTGAACAGCCCCAACTCAGCCTGTGTGTTGAGTTTTTCATCAACAAAGTCATGTGTGGATGAGTCTTTGTACAAAGAAAATCAGCAGTGAGATCAGTGTTTTTGCTCTCCAGCTGCTTGTTGGTCACCACTCCCAGATACAAGAGGAGCCCCACCCGGTATCAACCACCCTTCCACCATGTCCTCCATCCTCAAACTCTTGGTTTTGCCCTGCCCCAGGAGCATTTCTGCGACAGTTCAGGGAGTGGCAGAGTCTGATCTGACTGGCTCTCATGGAAATGAGCAGAGAAAACCTGATTCTGCAGGGAATAAGGGCTAAACTTCCTTTATACATCTGATTAGACAAACTGGTTGCAGAGGGAGCAGTTTATTACAGAAATCCTCGCTCCGTGGTTTCAGCTCATACCTGCACCAGTGTCTGCATGCTCAGGGTAATTCTTTTGATCATTTTGTGGACGGATTTAATATAAAGCAGCCTCATTCTTTAGGCACAACACTGATTTTTCCAAAATTCGTTGTTTAGGGATTATTATTATTATTATTATTATTATTATTATTATTATTGCATACGAGTGAATCACTTGGCTTTGTCTGGTGCAATTTCAGCTTCCAAGAAGTGTTTAAAATATTAGTATGAAGTGATATGTCAGGTAAAGCATTGGTGCTACTTCTGGGATTAATTATCCAGGGTTTTTTTTTTTTTTTTTTGCTTGCAATCTCCTGCTCAGCTCCATGATTTCTCTGTTATCTGCTGGAAATACCAATCCAAGAGAGCTCTGGGCTTAATTATTTGTTTTCAAGTTTTACAGAAATGACACTGTTGTCACTTGCTGTGGTCAGAAGTGGCTGCAGAGCACAATCAGACCATGCTGGTGAATACACACCCTTTCCAAACGCCCCAGCACTGAGGATTTAATGGGGAACTGTTTTCCATTGGTCCAGGGCACTTGACCCAGCATGGGCTTAGTTTTCCCCTACTGGAAGCACTAAGCTTTACCTAAGACAAGAACCTTTGATGTTCTTTTGTCCCAAAACCAGCAACATAAAGATTCTATCACAGAATTGCTGAGGCACCTCTGGAGACCTTCCAGTTCCAACCCCTTTCTCAGAGCAGGATCAGGTGGAACAGGTTGTCCAGGACTGTGGGCAGATGGGTTTTCAATATCCACAAGGATAGAGATTCCACAGCCTGTCTGACCCACTGCAGTGTTTGGACACACTCACAGTAATGGAAGTTTTTTTCTAGTTTTTTAAATGGAATTCCCATCTTTCAGTTTGTGCCCATTTCCTTTGTCCTGTGACTGGGTAACAGAGAGAATTCCAGAATCCCAGAATATGCTGAGCTGGAAGGGACCCCCAAGGATCATCCAGTCCAACCCTCAGCCCTGCACAGGCCCATCCCCAAGAGTCACCCCCTGTGCCCCAGAGGATCATCCAAAGCCTCCTGCAGCTCTGGCAGCCTTGGGGCTGTGCCCACTGCCCTGGGGAGCCTGTTCAGTGCCCAACCAGCCTGTGGGGGAAGGCTCTGGCTGTGTCTTTGCCCCCTCCCACCAGGCAGGTGCACATGGATAAGATGCTCCTGAGGCTCCTCCACGTTTAACACTCCCAGATCTGTCATCCCTCCTCGTACCATGAATACTCCAGTCCCTCAACCATCTTCACTGCCTTGCTCTGGATTCACCCCAGTGTATCCCTGTCTATCCACATGGAATCCAGCCCTGGACCCAGCACTGCAGGTGTTCACCCCCTGTGCTGAGCAGAGGGGGAGGATCCCGTCCCTGCACCGTGTCAGTGGTGCCCAGTGCCCTCCAGGATGCCTTTGGCTTCCTTTGCTGCCAGGGCACAATGTTGGCTCACCTTCAGCTTGTTGCCCTCAGGGACTCTCACACCCCTTTCTGCCAGTCCATCCTCTAAGCCCCCATCCTGTGCAGAGGCTCCTGTCTGGGCAGCAGGAGGAGGCAGAGCTCACCTGAGAGGCTGTGAGTGCTGTCACCTGTGAGATCACTGACCCCTCCAGCCTGGGCTGCTTCCAGCTCTGCCCCGATCCAGGGGCCTCAAGTCTTGCTTTTATCTGCTGCAACAAACAGTTCTGGAGATTTGGGTTGACAGTCAATACTATGTCAAGCAACAGCTCAGCCCCAAGGGCTCTGTGCCACAGGGTCACCTTCTCCCAGGAACATGCAGGGTGTTAATGCCCAGGTCAGGCTCAGCAGAGGCTCAGCAGCACTCTGCAAGCACACCTGGGATCCCAGGAAGCAGGAATCCAGCCCAGCCTCAGCACTGCACCTGGTTTGTGCCAGAAGGGAGAGCAGTCCTTGCCAGCCTGTTTGGAGGCTCAGGATGAGAGCTGGGCATGGGTCCATCAGGGAAAATTGTTCAGCGTTCTGCCACATTTCGCTGTGTTTGCAAAGCCAGGTTTGTTTTACTCCAACTTAGTATTCCAGAAATATTATCATTTATGCAACCAAATTTCTTTGATCTCAACCAGCTCACGAAAGCTTTCAAGATGCTTTGCCTTTGCAGCCTGTGAGTGGGAGCTGCAGCAGCCAAGTTCAGGGGCTGGACGTGCATCCTTTAGCAGAGTGTGACTGCAGGTCCCTCCCTGCTGCTCCTTCACCTGCCCCTCTGAAGGAAAACACCAGCACAGGGCTTCCTGCCCCTGGAAATGTGTGTTTCTTGAGGCACCACAACCTGGTTAAACAGCTACAACATCCCAGTGTTGCTCACCACAGGAACTACAATTTTTCAAGGAGGAGCTGGGTGTGTTTAATGAAACCCCCTGAAGAGATTTGGGGTCACTGCACAGAATGAGTTAGTTCAAACCCGAGAATAAAAGGATTAATTCACTGAGGAGGAAGTCAGAACCTCTCCATGGGAGAGAGGGACCTGCATTACCCCCAGAATGCTAATTACACTGATATAATGAGCTTGTCAAAGCACTGGGGGGAGACGGATTTTCAAAGCCAGGAGTGGGCCGAGGTCAAACATCCTGAGCCAGGTACTTTGCCCAGGAGTTATAATGAAAATACAGTTATATAAATATAGTTATAGAGACCTGAGTCAAGGGCTTGCACAGAAGTGCAACAGGAATTGGCCCTGTACTGATGGTGCCATGTGGCTGCAGTGGAATTAACTGTGCTCTGATGGATGGAAATGGAGATTCAGCACCAGGTCACTGCATTCATTCCATGTTTGACATCTACTTGGTGGCACGTAAGAAAAAGAAAAAATATGCAAGGAGATTCATCTGACCATTTAATTCTTTCATTCTGAGTCATGTCCTACTGTCCTCAGTGGTTGTCAGCTGGCACCAAGGTGGGATGGCAGACCTGGCAGGTCCAGGTTAAGGCTGTGTAGGAAGGAAGCTGAGATGTGACATCTGCTGCCTTCCAGGGGTGTCCAGTTCAACAGGAGCTTTAATGCACCACCTGTGTCTAACCTGTGCTGCATTTGGGAGCTGGGAGGGCACTGGCCGTGTTTTACCATCACAAATTTATGAGGCAGGTCCCCACGGAATTATCTCACAGTGTTTTGATTAAATCCTCTCACTTCAAGCACATCTCCTGCCGGGTCCTTGCAGGGAATTTAAAGCTCTGGGTCATGGCAGCTGCAGGGCAAGTAGGAGCATCCAAAAAGTATTAGAGCAAGAGCAAGGAAACTGAATGTTTTATTACATTCTATGACCTGAGCAACTGAAATGGAAAACTGACCTCAGACTTCTGGGTTGACCAAAGGACAAAGACACATCTGTATGCAGACACAGCAGTGTAAGTAGGGCATGATCTGCTGAGACACAGAATTCCTATTTTCTAAACATTCATTAATATTGGCAATGAAGAAATTTCAGCACTTTTCCCTTCCTCCAGGATCTGTCCTAGACATAATGTCATCAGATTTCATATCAGAACTTAACAAGAAGTGTGGGGAATAATAAAAACAGTTCATGTGGGAAGGTATAAAATGTAAATAAATAAAATATCAGTGTTAATGGACCAGCAATACCAACAACAGTGTCCAGCAGAGGCCATGGAGCTGAGATTGCCTGTGAGTCCCACACGTGCTGAGCTCAGGACTGGTGGCTTTGAACACTGTGGCTCAAGTCCCTTCGACTTAGTGCTCGTGAAGATTTGATTTCTTCCTTTTGGGGTTCCTTTCGGGGTTCCTTTCTCAGCCTGGTACTTAAGCAGGTGCTTAAATACAACCCAGCACTTTCCTGAGTAAACCCTAGTTTTAAGAGAGAGCCTTTCTGCTGTCACACCATCTCCCCAGATGATGCCCAGAGAATTCTGTGAAAAGCCCAATGGTTTGCAAAATTAGAGCCTGCCACCTCAACAGGAGAACAGGACGGTGGGCAATGAGCAAAACAAGATGGAAAACACTCTGCAAACCAATCATCAGGTAATCCTGGAGTCTATTTTGCTGCCAAAAAAAGCACTTTATCTGCCAAGATATGCTTTAGCAATAGTTAGAGTATATGAGCCCCATAATATATTTCCAGTTCAGACTTCTCCCTTGGACATCAGGGAGCCAGAATATCACCCAGCTCAGTGAGAGTGGAAATTCTGAATATTCAATCAGTTCCATCTACTACTGCTGACTCTGATCTCAAATGCAAGGTTCAGATGCTTCACGTCTAATTTTGATTAATAGGAATTGTTACTTAATATTCAGCCTGAAATGCTGTTGTGTTTCTCTCTTTTGGGAGATAGCTGGGTATTCACTGCCCTCCCTGAATTTGCTTTAATCCATGAGAAGTTTTTCTCATGGGAGGAGGGTGGATGTTTGTAAGGAGTGTCAGGAAGGTGGTGGAGCTGCCTCAGCAAGGCATGGAATTGTCCTCTATTTTCTCTCTTCAGCAGCCCAAGAGCTCCCAGGGCATCTCCTGGAATATCTGCACAGGATTTCTGCCACCTGTGGCAAACAGAGAGTAACAATCCCTAAGAGAAGGTGAAGGAAGGAGGCTGGAAGGGTTTCCATAGTGACTGGGCCATCACCAGAGCCCGTGGGTGGAAATGAAATATGTGACACTGTGAAGAGTTTCCACCACTATGAATCTCATGTAGTTATGGCTCTGTTTAGGTAGGACCAGTACTGGGGACAGGGGAAACTGCTGTGCAAAAAAAAAAGCTGCATCTCCTCACACTTGAGTTCAGCTCCACTCTAGAGAAAGAAAAGATTGGCAGACAAAAAGAAGCTCTCAGAAGGCTGATTTGGTATTCAGGGAATGCACCTGAGTGGGTGAGGGAGGCAGGAGGGGTTGGGACATGGCCTAAGCCAGTCTCTGTCTTAGAGGAGGAAAAGTCTGGGTCAGGACTGACTGGAAAGGGTCATGGCAAGCAAGAAAATCTTTTTACTTTTACTTTTTACAGAGGTAATCCTGTAGGAGCTCCAGTACCTGAAATCACCAGACCTGACTGCAGCAGGATTTGGCTTCTTGTCCACACAGGGGCCAGGAACAGCTGAGGAGCCCCGTGGTGGATAATTATCAAATCCAGTGCCTGGGGCAAATGTTCTCTTGGAGCTGCCTCAGTTCCTGGGATTTGGCTCTGGAAGGTCCCAGGGTGTGACCCAGAAATGTGTCCCACGTGTGTCCCAGGCACAGGGGCAGGTGGAGCTTACATAAGCTTCCCAAGGTAGGGTGTAAATAGGATATGAATGAACACACAACATAGATACTAGGCACAGGAATGTCAATCAGTGTGTGCTACTGGACTAAGGGATGGCTCTCAGGCTTCCCTAATTGCCATTTTGGTCCAAGTGTCCAGGAGCTGGAATGGGAATGACCTTTCCTTCCTCAGCCCTGAGTCTGTTCTGCTCTCTGTTACCCTGCATTAGGTGCTTTGCATGGAAATTGTCCACAGAATCATTTCCTGGGAAGCTTTATCTTGGCTATCCTAATAAAAAATGCACCATCTGCAAGGGTTGTGATGAGTCAGTGAGGGGGAATGGGCTCAGCTGGGGCCAGAGCAGCTCCACATGGGAATGTGCTATCCCAGGAGTGGGAATGAGCTCTCTTTGCATGAAATCCCAGCCTTTCCAGCTGGGGGAAGTGATAACAGTGTCTATTGACAGCCTGTCTCGTGAAACATGATTTGCTATTCCTTCTAGTTCTGTAAACCTGGAGAACTGCTACACCTTGGTCAATAAAGCCTGATGTTTACCTCAGTGACTGTCAATATTTATGCCATTATAGGATGATTCAGGGGTCAATAATCCCGGGTTCTTGGGAAGCAGAAAGCTTTAGGTCTGAAATCAAGCAAGCCCTTCATAACAGCTCTGTGAGCACTAAACCCTGCAGGAGGCTCTGTAATGTAATACAGATAACAGAGACTGTGCTCTGCAAATTCCCTTCTTCACACAATCACTGGTTCATTAAGGTGAGGAAACACTTCCAAGATCATCAAGTCCAACCCTTTAATCAATACCCCCACTAGACCATATCTAGTGACATGTCTACTTGGTTTTTAAACACCTCCAGGGCTGGGCACTCCAAACCTGCCTGGGCAGCCCCTGCCAAGGCCTGACCACCCTTTCCATGAGGAAATTCCTCCTAATGTCCCACCTGAGCCTCTCCTGGCACAGCCTGAGGCCGTTCCCTCTCCTCCTGTCCCTGTTCCCTGGGAGCAGAGCCCAACCCCCCCCCCCCCCAGCTCCCTCCTCCTGTCAGGGATTGCAGAGCCAGAAGGTCCCCCCTGAGCCTCCTTTTCTTTGTATTGGTTGCACAAGTTTTGTGCTTTTTTCTTGCCTTTAATTCTGAGTTCACATCTCATCTGAGCTTGGAGTTTGGATTGGATCAGGGAGAGGCAAACACACCATTTTCAAGCATTCTTCTCAAAACCAAGAAATCAGCTTTTGTTGCTTGAAAAATCCTTGAGGGAAACTGCATGTGCACAGTCAGAGAGGAGAGATGGACAACCAGGACCTCCCTCCCCATGGATCAGAAGCCTGGAGGGACCCAAACTCCTGCATTCCCTACCAGCATCTCTTGTTCTTCCTCTGGTCCATGAAACACAGAACCCAGCAGTGAAATAAATGATCCAATGAAGCTGGATATCTTGAGTTGATGTCAAGATCCAATGGGGAGATTTCCCTTCCTTCTCTCTCCTTTCCCCCAAACCTCAATGAGTAAAATTGCTTTTCTTCAAAGGTTCTTGCTGATTAGCACCGTGTGGGATGGCTCAGGAAGTGTTGGGGTGGGGGTGACTCCTTTAATTTCTAGAACCCTTTGCCTGTTATTGGAAAGTGATATTAGAACAACCACCCAACAGTGTTTCCACCTACTTTGTCTCATCCTTTCAGGTTTAATTTAAAACTTAATTCAGTTTTAAAACATTCCTAGGAGTGATCCTGGTGTGATCATCACCCTGATCAGGGGATGGGGTTCCGTGTGAATGTCTATGGTCCAAATCATCACAAATTGGTTGGCTATGGTGACTGGAGAGACTCTGATCCCAGACTGATCTCAGCATCCTGCAGGAGGGCACATCCTGCTGGGCATCACTCCTTTGGCCCCAGGAGCACAGGGTGTGAGCAATAGGCAAGGGAGGACCACAGATAAGGAGGACACATTTAAAATATTTTCACAGCATCCCAGTAGTGCTGGAAGGCACCCCCAGGGATCACCCAGTCCAACTCCTGGCCCTGCACAGACACCCCAACAATCCCCCCCTGTCCCTCAGAGCGTTGTCCAACCCCTCCTGCAGCTCTGGCAACCTTGGGGCTGTGCCCACTGCCCTGGGGAGCCTGTTCAGTGCCCTCTGGGGAAGCTGCTTTTGCACAGATTTCTCATGGAAATCAGTTCATTTCTCTTGTAATCGCAATTAAAATCTCCTGATCACAGGACACATTAACAGCATTAGTAAAGCCTAGAAAAAGCACAAGCAGAATAAAAAGATGCATTTATTATACGGAAAATACACCAGTTTGGGGAGGTTTTCTTTCAAATTTGCTGTATTAATTTGTGAAATTAATCAGTCTTTGGAAGAAGTCATGTATGGGAGACTGTGATTGTTTCTTTTGCTCTATTCATCTGCCTCTCCTCATTCAGTATTTGACCACCTCTGGTCTTGTTTAGTATTCAACACTGAATATCAAAGATATTCAGTTTCTTTAATACATGAAATGCCTCCTTTCTGTTTTCTAATAACAGGCTACCACGACTTAGATTTCTTTTATGCAGAAATCTTAGCAGTAAATTGCTCTGTAGGGAAAAAGGCAGTCAGGTTCAAGGGACAATTCGTCCTGTGGAGATGATCAGTTCTGCAGGGCCCTCCTCCTAATCCAAGGCTGACTGAAGTCAACAGAACAGGAGTCTTACATACTCTTTTTTTATTTTTATTTATTTTTATTTTTATTTCTATTTATATTTTTATTTTGATTTTCATTTTTATTTTTATTTTTATTTCTATCTTTATTTATTTTTTCTATTTCTATTTTATTTTGATTCTTATTTTTATTTCTATTTTTATTTTTATTTATTTTTATTTCTATTTTTATTTTGATTCTTATTTTTATTTTCATTTCTATTTCTAGTTTTATTTTTATTTCTATGTTTATTTCTATTTGTCATGTGTCACTTCTAACTGGCCCTTCCAGGCTGACTTTCACAGGAAATCAGGAGGGTGAAGAAAGGTTTTCCCCAGATGTGCTTCTATCTGTCCCTTTCTGACGGACCTTTGCAGCTTTCCTGGGGTTCTATTACGTTATTTCTTTTTTTTTTTCCTATTTTCATCTGCCTTCTTCCACCCCTGCCTGTTAAGCCCCACGTTCCCCACAGCAGGTCACTCTCCCAAGATTTGCAGGGATCTTCAAGCCAACACACAGGATGCTGTTGGAGCTCATTTTTCTAGGACACTGCAGAGCTGATAAGGTCACCTGGCATCAGCCTGGGCTGTGGGTAGCCAAGCATGGAACTGCAGGATCCAGGGACAGAACCTGCTCATTTCCCATCCCTTTATTCTCCATCTGTTTGGACCCCTCAGAGGAAAGAACTTTAACTAAACTTCAAACCAAAATGTTTCATTCACTCTTCAGTGTGCTTGTCTGTTTTTTTTTTTTTTTTTTTTTTTTTTTTTTTTTTTTTTTTTTTTTTTTTTTTTTTTTTTTTTTTTTTTTTTTTTTTTTTTTTTTTTTTTTTTTTTTTTTTTTTTTTTTTTTTTTTTTTTTGTGTGTGTGTGTGTGTTTTTTTTTTTTCTTTTTTTGGGCTGGGGGGAAGGAGGAAAAAAAAAAAAAAGAAAGAATAATTTCATTTTGGATTGACCCAAAAAACCCATTTTCCAGTTCAGTCAGCAAAGCAGATTATCAATTATTCAGAGTGTTTCACATCAGTGTGAGAAAACCAGTGCTGTGCTGGGTCTGGGAGGGGTGTGGGAGGCCAGAGAGGTCACTGGTGTGAGAAGATGACACTGGAAGGTGTGAAACTGCTCCACACCGAAGCCACATGGTCTCACAGAGCTTTTTGAGGCTATTTTTAACAGCTCCCCTCCTAATCTGTGCCAGGTGAAAGAGCTGAGGGGTGTGGGGTTCCCAGAGCTGCTGTTTGGGGTGTAACATTGGCTCCCTGCTCAAGGAGAAACTAATTCTGGACTCTGGGCCAGGCCCAAGGACCACCTGCCCACCTGAGTGGGGTCAGGGGGACACTTGATGTGCCTGCTGGGGTGTTGGGCCTCTGGCTCTTTGATCAAGAGCAAGTAACTCAGGAGGGGGTCACTGGCAGATCCTTCAGGGCAGAGTCACAGAATCATTGAGGTTGGAAAAGTTCTCCAAGATCATCAAGTCCAACCTGTGACCAACCCCCCCCCATGCCCACTGAACATACTGTGAGGTGGCACAGTCAATTCTTGAACACTACCCGGGGATGTGACTCCACCACCTCCCTGGCAATCCTGTTCCAGGGCTTGACCCCTCTTTTAGTGAAGACATTTTTCCTGATATCAAACCTGAACCTCTCGCTGGTGCAGCCTGGGGCCGTTTCCCCTCGTCCTGTCCCTTGTTGCCTGGGAGAAGCAGCGAGCGCATGGTGAGCACTGAAGCTCTGGGGGTGGAGTGGTTTGGGTTGGAAGAAACTTTAAAGCTCATCTTGTTCTCCCCCCTGCCATGGGCAGGGACACCTTCCACCAGCCCAGGTTGCTCCAAGCCCCATCCAACCTGGCCTTGGACACTTCCAGGGATCCAGGGGCAGCCACAGCTTCTCTGGGCAGCCTGTTCCCTGGAGCTGCTGGGGTTGGGAAGCACCTGAGTTATCAACTGTTTCTGGGCGTCAGGAATCAATAGATTCCTCTCCTTGGAGATGACTCGAGCTCCCCATTTCGTGCAGTGCAGACATATCTTAGACACCATTTCCACCATCAGCATTTCATCCTGACAGGCCTGAAAACCTAAAACAGCTCCCTAGACTCTGACACCCCTGTGGACCACGATTCCAGACTCCTGAAGGTGCTGCCAAGGGGCCAGAAAGTTGCCCATGAGGCCACTTGCACTGAGGCTGGGTTTGTCTGTGATTCCAAACACTGCCCAGACAGAGCCAGGGAAGGGCTGTCTCTGCCACACTTTCTCTGTGGATAATTTTTCAGGCTTTCCTGGTTCTCAGTGACCTTCAGGATGGGGAATGTTTTAGATGGTACCGTAGTGACCATTTCTGCCTCCTGAGCCCCTGTGAGACCTCTGCCCCAAAATACCTCACATGGGACTGGTACAGTGCTGGTAAGACCCAGAACTCATGACCCAGGAGGCACTAACACAGAAGGTCTCTGGACCCCTGCTGGGGACTGGGATCACACAAATCCATGGCTGTTATGGTCCCTACTTCCAAATATTTGCTCTTTGTTCCTTCTGATTCTACTGTAACACCCTGCAAGGGCTGAAATTCCTTTGGGAAATTGTAGAACAGGAAGAGATTTTACTGTTCAATACTGGCCCCAGAACTCAGAAAGAATCATGGAATCTCCTGAGCTGGAAAGCAACTGCAAGGATCATCCATCAACCCTCAGCCCTGCACAGCCCCATCCCCAAGAGTCACCCCCTGTGCCCCAGAGGATCATCCAAAGCCTCCTGCAGCTCTGGCAGCCTTGGGGCTGTGCCCACTGCCCTGGGGAGCCTGTTCAGTGCCCAACCAGCCTGTGGGGGAAGAACCTTTTGCTGAGATCCACCCTGAGCCTGCCCTGACACAGCTCCAGCCATTCTCTCGTTGCACATCAGCCAATTCAAGAGGTCTATGGGCAGATTATTGCCCATATATTTACTGTTCCCAAATCCCAGGTCATGGATTGGTGTATCCAGAGAGAACAAGGTGAGCAGCTCCCTCTCTCCTGGAGGCTCAGGGGCCTGGCCTGGGAGCTCTCTTTGCAGAAAACCCTGCACTTTGCCAGCCCTGAATGAGAGCAGCCCAAGGCTGTTAATAAAATGTTTGTTGGAATAGATTTGAGTCTCCTGCACACAGAAGTTTCCTTTATTCCCGTGCCAGACAATTGTAAAAAGGAAACAACCGTGATTATTGGAGCTCTGGCCATGAGATGGGTGAAGTGTCAAACCCCAGCAGGGCACAGATCAGCACCCACTCCCCCCTTGCCCTTTGGATACATCCCAAACCTCCCCCAGTGAATGGAACTGCTTTGTTTTGTTTTGTTTTGTTTTGTTTCAGTCAAGGATAGCTAAATTATTTGCAATAATTGCATTTCTTTTCCTCCAGAACACTTGAAACCATCTGATAAAACACATGACTCACTCTGGCTTTTGAGCCTGGAGCCCCAAAGCATCACTGGTTGGAGTGAGAGGGTTCAATGTTGTGCTCAGAGCTCTGATGGAATTTCCAGATTGCAAAGCTGAGATGTAAATGATAGATGGTGACATGGAAAGGTGGCCCAAAGGCAGATGCTCCTGCATTTATCCAAATCCAAAAAGTTTTATGTTTAATTTTTAACTAGCCAAAAATTTCAGAAATTGGAAAAAAAATACGTATTATTGAAAATTGTTTGGATTTCAATTTTTTTTTTTTTATTCCCCTCTGATTTTCCTGAAGGAAAACTCAGCTACTACAAGGAAAAAGCAGTCTCTTTGAACCTGCTTTCCCTGTAATACAGAACTCTGGCTTGGATATCTTGGCCAATCAGACACAGATCATTCTGTCAAATTAAAAAAATGGACATAAAATCTGCCCCCCAACTTCATATTTTCAAGAAAGTGTTCATTTGCTGGAACACAAAAAGACTGAGAAGTCCAATTCCTAAAAACATCTCCAGAATCCAGAAAAGAGAGTTTGAGTTGAATATCCTGAAGAATGAGGAACCTCAATATCTGAACATCTGCACCTGACAAGGCACCTTTTCAAAAGCAGGGGAGGCCCTGGCACAGGTTGCCCAGAGAAGCTGTGGCTGCCCCTGGATCTCTGGAAGTGTCCAAGGCCAGGTTGGATGGGGCTTGGAGCAACCTGGGCTGGTGGAAGGTGTCCCTGCCCGTGGCAGGGGGTGGCACTGGATGGGCTTTAAGGTCCTTTCCAACCCACTCTGGGATTCTGTAATTCCAACTACCAGATTTTGCCAAGGTTTTGGAGAAATGTGGAATCACCTCCCTCTTTTCCTCCATCTTTCTTGTTCCACTGGTAAAGGAGATGTAACAAAATAACCCCCATCCCTGAGAGCACTCACCCTCCCAACATCCTTGCATCCTCTCCATGACAAGGAATGAGCCAGGACCCCCTTCCCTAGAGCTGCAAAAGGGACCATGACAGAGCCAAGATTCCCAGGTCTCCTGGCTCTGGGCATTATTGTCCTGACAACATCTCCTCCTCTGGCAGGGCAGGACCACAGGGTGACCCTGAGCCTCTCACCCTCACCTGCAGGAACTGCCCATCCCACCACAGGGAGCACAGCTCTTGTTTTCAGATCTCTGAAGGGAAATGTCTCTTGTCCAGGGCAGTTTTCCTCTGCTATCACCACTAATCCTGTTAATAGAAATTGCATCAATAAACCAGCTCCTTTTGATGTCTTCCTCCCTAATCTTCATGCTGGATTACTGCAGTAGGTCACCTTGTATCCTCCCTTATCCCTGTCAGAGCATCCTCCTTTGAAATCTGTAATTATCTCTGGGAGATAATTGCCAAAATCATTTGCAGTCCTGGAGAGATCTTCAGAACCTACTTGTTTATGAAAGCAAATAATTCAGGTTAATCAAATGTTGTGAGGTTTCCACTCTGCCTGTCTTAGCTATTTGTACATTGAAATTTGTGCCGTGGCTGTTACACAACCAGCCTGGAAATCCACCTTCCCTGCAAGAGGGACACAGGCAGGGGGGCAACTCTGCCCCTCAGTGCCAACCTCATTTTTAGGGAAAAGCCCTTCCTTCTGATGGATGTGAAAATCAAAACTGTCAGCATCTGTATTTTCCAAGCTGAATAAATACAGATATGGATATCATAGTGTGCATGGACAGGAAGAAAAGACTGGTTTCCCAGACAGTGGGGAATGAGGAGGAAGCCATCATCATTAACAGGTCCTTCAGTTTTGCCCCTAGTTAGACTCTCCACCATTTATGTTACCTACATTGAAACTATGAGCTCTTCAAAAAACAATTCTGAGTCTTTACTGAGCCACCAAAATGGGCTTCTTTGATTTGCAGCTGCTCCATGGGCTTGTTTGGTTTGTTCTGCCTTCAGCTCTGGTGGGTCAGGGGTTGAAACCCTTTCAAGTGAAGCTACTGGGCAGAACTTCCTCCAGAAGGTTTCTTTCGAGTGGAGGTACATGTATGTGTATGTATTACCAGTTCCTCGTAGATATACACATGCAAACACGCAGAGGAGGGATTGGCACAGGTTGGGGAAGGAGTGCTGAGCATTCCCAGTGCCCACAGAAGCCATTCCCTGCAGGAGCAGCTCTGTGTGCTCTGTTTCCAGCATCCCTGGCCGCTGACAGACTGAAGGAGTCTGTTGGCACATGGGTCTGTCTGGAGTGACAAGGGAAGCAGTTGGCACAAGGAAAGGGATTCCAGGCAGTCCAGGCTGCTCCCCTGCAGGGAAGAGCTCCCAGCAGGGGGAAATCCCTGCCACCGCCTCAGAGCAGCTGAGCCTCAGGTGTGCCAGGGGAAGATCGGCTCCAAAAAGGGCTGGAAGCTCTGAGGGATCCCTGCACAGCACAGCTAGAGTGGGCAAAGGGATTTAAGGGCGTCTTTGGGCAGTGAATGGTCCCAGGGCTGCTCTGTCAGTGATCCCAGCAGTGTTGCTGGGCTTGCCCTGGCCCTGGACTTTGTGTGGACCATCCTGTTCCTTGTCCCTGCTCCCCGTGTGGCCCAAGTGGATCCATCCTGCCTGAATTCCCAGAATGGTCTGCAGGGAAACTTCTGTGACTCTGTCAGAGTCAAAGGGCAGCCCCTGAGCTCTGCTCTGGGGGGAGCAGGGACAGCCCCCAGGGAATGGCTGGAGCTGTGTCAGGGCAGGCTCAGGGTGGATCTCAGCAAAAGGTTCTTCCCCCACAGGCTGGTTGGGCACTGAACAGGCTCCCCAGGGCAGTGGGCACAGCCCCAAGGCTGCCAGAGCTGCAGGAGGCTTTGGCTGATCC